>NC_134483.1:498742980-498985480 GCF_040206685.1 Ascaphus truei | reverse complement strand
TTGACTTTTAAAGATATCGTGTAACATTTCTAACGGTTTGCTGAATATAGAAAGTAGCATGTTTACTGTGTGTATTAGCATTGCATGTGTCCACACTGAAAGTAAATAACAAAGAAATCTATACAAGCAAGAAAAATGTGAACAAATTAGTAAATATTATTCAAGCTATCCTTTGGAGAGAGAAAAATATCTAATGAGAGAGAATTTCTATTCCTTGCATTGTTTTTAAATGTATGTCTAAACCTACATTCCCACATCTATAAGAGCAGAAACATGTAGGCATTCCATACATACACATTACATACAGTATCATGTACAAGTTAATATGATCATATATAATACTGTACATCAAAAGCTAGCCATAAAGTATATGCTGAACTAGAGAAAAAAAACTACAGCAGATTTATTAATAACCAAGAATTCAATTGAACAAATTGCCATATAATTCAGTGTTTTTACACGGGTTTTTGTACTGGGGTTTCCCCAGTTGTGACCTTAAGAGAATTTCATTAATAGACTCTATAGGAGATGAGTGCAGAGGTACTGTATAACTAGGGAGATATCGATTTGGGGGAAATAAACATTGGCTTTTATTTAGCCCGTAGCTTCAAAAGAGAGAATTATCACCACATACAAATAAACAGCCTATCCCTTTGTGAGGACAAACTCATACTTCCCAGTCCCTATCTGCCGGGCTTGTAGGATAAGCCTCTTACCAACCTCTGATCCACAGTCCAAAAAGGTACCTGTTATCAGTCCGGGTCTGGGTTGGTGTCTGTGTGGTGCACCCTCCGGCGGGTTCTAGGGACCGCTGTATCTTCGAAACAGAGTGTCTGGTTCCTTGAGATCTCTCTCTGATCAGCACCCTGTGCTGGAGTGATCCCCTGCAGATTAAGCAGGAGGCTTTTCTATCTGACTGATGAGCAAGGTGGAGACTGGCTAATTGTCTGTAGCTGCAATTAAGCAGCTGAACTCATCAACCAGATACAGACTTCTTATTTGGAGCTCTATTTAGACATTGGTTAAGGTCCTGTCACAGACTCCCTTAGTATTTTAAGCATCCGTTTATGGTACAGGTTAGTTATGTTAAACATTTAACACATGCTTATTAATTGCTCTAACAAGACTGGTGATGAAAAAACTTTTTAAAAAATGATTTTCTGGCTTTTTTCTTAAAATACCTTCTATGGAGATTTGAAAAATGAACTCATTCTGTCAACATACTGTATCTATCTCATCATCATCATCATCATCATCATCATCATCATCATCATCATCATCATCATCATCATCATCATCATCATCATCATCATCATCATCATCATCATCATCATCATCATCATCATCATCGTTTCTTTTTGTCCATGTGCTGGTTAAAAGACAACTCTATTTTTGGAGGTGCGCTGAAATGTATAATTGAAAAGAAATAAAGTAAATGAAAACCCCCAAAAAATCAAGTTGCGGCAAAATCAAAACATTAATATTTTTCAGTTCCCCAACCATAAGACCAGTGAAAGTACTTACTTTTAATACATAATTACTATAACTGTAAAGCTGTCTTGAATAACCAATGTAAAATGTAAAGATCAAGAGAGACGTTAACGTTAAACATCCAATGCAGGAATACAGGGACAAAGATAGATGAGATAGCATTAAAGAAAATTGTAGTGCAAATGGAAAATCTGTGGAGCTTACCAACAGACATGCCACGTCATGTTAATGTAGCAAGGTTCCCCATGGGCTACTAATTCTCTGCCTAACACGTAAGTGCTGGTACCAGCGCAGGCCGTGTTAGGGTTAAATCTATGCCCTGATGCAGTAAGTAGCTCCCTTGAGTGACAGGGGGGGTGTCTAAGGCCTAAGTACCGCTCATATGGGGCTGGGACCAGGGGCCCCTCCCTTGGTAACATAAAGGTGCTGCAGCCAAATGTAGGTCTATTCTTCCATCTCTCTCCTAAGGGAGTGGGACTGTGTTGTTGATACCCTCTCCTTCCTGGGAGTGGGTTGTAAGTTCTATACCCTCCTTCAAAGGAGTGGGAGTAGCTACCCCATGCTCCACAAGGGAATGTCGGAAGTTTGGATAGACCTTTGGGGCCTCAAGCCCTGGGGGTCGAGTCCAGGGCCAATAGATGAGAAAGTGTGCTGTAGGACTGTGCATGCTGTGATGATGATGATGTGAATACGTGAAGGTGAATAACAAAGGCGTGAACAACTATAAGTGAAATCAAGCAGTGAATGTATAAAGCTATATAATAATGCACATAAAAAATAATAAAATCCAATAGTGACAAATAAAATACAGAATAAAAATAAAAGTGGAAGTCTAGTGTCCCAGCTCAAACCCTCTGGTGGGACCTGTCTTCACGGGTTCCAAGGTGTAAGGATATTTCTCAAACAATCCAGGGGGAGCACATAAGGGAAAAATGACAAACAAAACAAACAATATAAGTGCAGATGTATGTAAATCTGAGATAAGGCACTCTGTATATTCTTGGCTCGTATGCCCAGCCTACTCACAGGATGCAGATGAATTAAAGGCACTTGCAAGAAGGGCTGCTACCCGTTGGGTGTAGTGGATGTGTATTGACAGGGACTCCCATCAATGGCACAACCGATGGTGAGATGCGATGTAGGGAGAAATGGAAAAACTACATAGTGCAGATCAGAATGATAAACTAAATCTTTATTTAAAAAATACAAAATGCGCACTTACAATGTGCAAGTAAAATACAGGCATGTATCACTTAATAAGTGAATTGATAGGTCACCGCACCGCTCACCGCCTCCCTTCAGTTTTCTATCTCCCACGACTCGTGGGCTGTTGGAGGAGCACATCTCTGCTCCTTTGTGTCTGTCGGAGCGTCTGACATCACATCTGTAGGGATGGTTGGGTACGGGTCACCTTCAGGTCCAAAAAGAAACACTCTATGCGTTTCGCCCAGTTTAGAACTGTTCCGGCTTCGTCAGGAGTGTGTAAGTTGACATGGACATGCCCTCTATATATACCTCCTCATATTAATAGATTAGTGATAAACATTGATCTGATCAATCATCACTATTATATATTTAATAAGGTGAACAGGCATCAGATATGGCAGTTAACATGGGAAACAACATGATCCGGCATACAATATGATAATCTGTGAACCGTCATTAGTAATTTGCAATCTGTACAATCTCCTATTTAAGAAAAAGGAGGGGAGGAATGAAATTATATGATTAGTGCATCACTATACAGTATGTATGTGTATGAAGGACAGGAATTTAAAAGGTGTGTATGTAAACACTCCTTCTATTAGATGAAAACATCCACTAGAAGAGATATCGGAATAGAGAAAAAAATGGATTATATTATATATATATTTCTTAACTTCATATAAAGGGGATTCTTATGTGCCCCTTACTATTTATTATACAAAAGAGGCATATTATCAAGGATGTAATAAAGATGTGTCTACTCTTATAGGGGTACTACTATTATTACATATATTAAGGGCAAGGGAATCACAGGGTTATGTTCTCAACCTCTAGCATTAATATGTGATGTTATCTATAATAATATATCCAAATAGTCATACTCATATAGATACAGGCTGGTATCCAGTGTATACAGGCTTTAAGGGGGAAGACACTTACCATACTGTATATGTGATGTCTGATGATATTCAGTGGGAATGAACAATACATTAGATTGGTCTTACTGAGCAGGCAGGTTAAAGTGGGTAACAGGCATAATATCATTATGAGTGTCACCCTAAGTGAATATGAGTATAAACACAAAAAAAAGTTTATACAGAATGAACATATACTGTATATAAATTATGTACGTGTGAAAATATATTAAATATAATTTAAACATTATTATAAATGACGTTTCACTTACAGAGGAAAAGGGGGATCACCTATCACCCTCTACACATAAATGATAGGAGAAATGGTGACCTATTAACATCCATTGCAATACATAAACCATGGTAAGGTAGACTAATACTAACATAATACTGTATAACAGATAAACAAATCTACATAGGTAAAGTGGAGACATCTATAGCTAATACAACCATGTAAAAAACGGCATATACAAAGGAAAAAAGCCAAGGAGAAAGGGAAGAAAAAAGAAAACATAATTAGATCAAGCGGCATAAATGTATTATTTCAGAAAGGGCGCAAGGTCGATTTCTGCGTTCAAACCCCTAGGGGCAAGGGTCTTGAGACGGTGAATCCAAAATGCCTCTCTTTTAAGCAGTTCGGATCCCCTGTCCCCCCTACCTCCAGTGCAGTAATACATGTTCGATGGCTTTGAACTGTAGGCCTGTCGAATCCCCATTGTGAAATTCTGCAAAATGATTTGATATGTTGTGATAACCAGCTTTCTTTTTATGCCACTCAGGTGTTCGATGACCCTTGTTCTCACAGGTCTAATGGTTTTTCCTTCGTATTGCAACTTGCAGGAACATTCTCGCAGATAAACTACATGGTCTGTCCTGCAAGTTATACTGTAAATGTTTCCACATTGAAATTTCACCTGTGACGTTTGAGCAAAATTGAGTTTGATTGGGGGATTTAAACTGATTTAAACTGACATGCTCTACAGCTCTTACAGCCAAAGAAACCTTTTTTGTTATTCAACCAACCATTCTCTTTGGTTTTTATTTCCCTTAATGCACTTGGGGCTAGCTTGATTTTCAGATTGCTAGCCTTCCTGAATATTACATTTGGTCTGGAATGTTCTGACCTAAAACTGGATCATTTTTAAGAATGTCCCAGTGTTTAATTAGGATATTCTTAATTTTTCCTGCTTCCCTATTATATCCTGTTAGGAATGCGAAGTCAAACTTCTTGTAAATTGTAGTGTCATTTTGTTTGGGTATTAATAGATCACTCCTCACTAGTTTTTCTGCCTTGTCTTTAGTCACATCTAATATTTCCTTCTTATAATTTTTCTCCATAAACCTGTGTTGGATTTTTTATGCTTGAATATTAAATTGTTCATTATCTGTACAGTTTCTTCTTATCCGGGTGAATTGGCTAGATGGAACATTATCCATCCACCTTGGTAGGTGACAGCTGTCTCTTCGAATAAAATTATTTTTATCGGTGTCTTTGAAGTATGTTTTTGTCTTTACCATGTTGTTTTCTATGTATATTGTTATCTCAAGAAAATTAATCTGTTCATAATTCCATTCACTTGTGAATTTCAGATTGTATGTGCTCGTATTCATTGTGTTCAGAAAACTTAACAGATCCTCTTCTCTCCCACCCCAAATGAAAAACACATCGTCAATGTAATGGCGATAGAGGACAAGGTTCGCGCCACGCTCACCTCCTGACCAGATGTTATCTTTTTCCCAATCCGCCATAAACAGATTGGCGTAGCTTGGGGCGAACCTCGTCCCCATCGCCGTTCCACACTTCTGTAAATAAAAAATGTTCCCATACCAGAAATAGTTATGACCTAGTATGAATTTAATACTGTCAATAATGAAATCGACCTGTAATTCAGGTAATGCCTCATCTCCCTGTAGAACCTGCCTAACCGCTGCACATCACTTTGTGTGCTGAATGATGGTATAAAGAGATGCAACGTCACACGTTACTAATATATAGTGATCTTCCCACTCAACATTACTGAGGAGATTAAGTATATCTAGCGTGTCCCTTAAATATGCTTTTTGTTGTACAACATATTTCTGCAGGAACACGTCAATATACATTGAAAGATTCGCTGTGAGTGAGTCAATCCCCGAGACTATGGGGCTGCCCGGGGGATTGACTACACTCTTATGCACCTTTGGGAGGAAATAGAAAATTGGCATCTTGGGTTTGTCTTTATAGAGAAAATCATATTCTTTTTCATGAAGTATGCCAAATTCTCTTCCCTTATCCAAAAGGTGCTTCAGCTCCTCTGTGTGTTTTTTAGTTGGATTTGATAACAATTTAGTATATGTATCTGAATCTCCAAGTAATCTGAGTGCTTCCCTCTCATAATCAGCCCAATCCATCAGAACCACTCCCCCCCTTTGTCAGCCTGTTCGATAACTAAATCATTATTGTCTATTAGAGCATCTTTTTCATTTTTCGTTAGATTCTCCGACCTTTTATTTTGATTATTATGATTATTTGTCTGACTTTCAAAGTCCTTTGTAATCATCTGGAAGAAAACTTCCAGGTGATTACCAGTGGCACAATGGGGGGAAAAAGTGGACTTTGATTTTAGCCCTGTGTGGATAAACCTCCTTTCTTGTTCCACAACTGGTAGTAATTCTCTGTTTAAATTAGGCTCTATATTTCTACCTAGAAAGTATCTTTTCACTGGTAGTTTTCTAAGAAAACTATTTGCATAGAGATATAAATGAAAGTTACTATGTCCTTTCATAGGTGCAAAAGACACTCCTTTTGATATTACACTTTGATTCAGAAAGTACAGCTTTGCTAAGGTTAAAAATATTTTCTGTGTTTATCTTGTGCTCCTTTTTGACTCCCTTCCTTTTTCTTCTACCATTCTTTCCTCTGAGATTCTTCCTCTTTTTGAGTTGCCATTTGACCCCTTCTCTACTTGTGGCAGATATTTGTTTTTCGTGTCCCACAAAGATGAAGGGCCTTCTGCCCCTAAAAAAAAGTATCAGAGCTATTCTGTTACTCTACTTCCGTTCTTTCCTTCTTATTGTCTCTCTCCCTGGAATCTAGGGAGTGATTTCTATGTTTCTGTTTGCGTATCCTCTCTTCTTCTCTTTTGTCTTTTTATAGATTGGTTAATAGGAGTGTAATTAGCTCTCTCTCTCTACATCTACTTTGCTCTTTTGCAGGTGAATGATGATTATCCCTATCTTCTCTATCCTTATGATGGTAATCCTGTCCCTCTCTCTCAGTTGCACCTCCCTGATGTTTCTTATTATGATAACTGCTATTATCTTCATAGGTATTCTATTTATGTTCATTTTTGATATATTTTATGTATCCTGTTTTTATTCCAGTTTCTCTGTTCACCCTTCATGTATGATGATGATGTAGTCATGATGATGATGATGATGTAGTTCAATAAATTCTCCTTCCATGTTTTATACTCTTGCCAGAGGCTACAGTCTTTCAGGTGGAAGGAAGAGGTTTTCTACAGGGGACTGCACCTATCCCAGACATACCTGGGAATGGAGGAGCTGTATAAGAGGAGGAGAGAGCAGCGGATCACCCAAAGCCTGGCCTGTTGATACCCCAACTAACATTGGCGTAAGCTCAGGGCCTAATGTATACCTGCAGGTGAGCACCACCCCACCATGTAACAGTGAGATTTCCCGTCAGGTGCGGGAATACCAGTTACATTAATTAAAAAAATGTTTTTCCACAAAAGATTAAAAAAAAGATCCTCTGAGACGCATCTGCAGTATATTTGTAGTTTGTTTAAAGATCTGCTTACTGTATTTAAAAAAAAACTATACATTTAGTATGTTCCTGCTTTTATGGTAAAAGAACATTTGAATATAAATTTACTTTCTACATTTAATAAATGGAATGCCTTTAAATGTTCATATTCATATAGCAAAAATAAAGAGGTTACTGATGTTAAAAGTACAGCATACTAAGAGATGTCTATTAAAATAAATATAGGGTAGATATAAATGTTCTTGGCAGCTCAAAATATTTTTTAATCAACTGAATCCTACAGTAGAAAGGAAATGAAGGATGATAACAGCACCTTTTCCCCCACCTTGAGTGAGATTATGCGGCTACCATGTGTTCTGGTGCAGTGCATACCTGTGAGGTGGAACAGGAGGCCTTGAGAAACTCCATGGTTGTATGGGGAGATATGTGGACAAGATCTCAGTACTGATCTTCCATTGTGCACCACCTCCAGCCAGTGAGGATCCTGGTACAGCCAAGATTGTCCCCACTAAAACTCATATATTGTCCCAAAAAACAGCCACAAGGTTCAGTCCAACTGGGTTTATTTACAGCATATGATGTTCACACAGGTACAATCCCTGGAGCAGCATCCCACAAGCTTGAGGCTCTGCAGGCCCCATCCCAGCTCCTTTACCCCTGATGGTATAAAGGGTAAACCATGCTCCCACTCCACTGGGGGAGGGGAGAGAATCCTGACTTCTGGGAGAGTGTCAGATTATGTACCCCAAGGGAGTTTAAATATTTTTACAGTTTCAAAGTTTGCAGATCCTACGCCGGGACAAAGTAAATTACGGAAATTAAGGCCTGTCTCTTTTTCCGACACAGAATAACTGTATTGTTAAAAACAGAGACTTTATAAATTAAGCACTGAAGCCTTTGGTTTTGTAAATGCACTTCCATATTTCATTAGATTCCTTGTCCTCAATTCAATATGCTGTTCCTGTACACTGTTTGCCAATTCTTAAACAGAGTTCAGCCACGTTCAAATGCACAGGACTAATATGCTCTCCTGCGTGGACGCTGCTTCACAGCATGTCGAATAAGGGACCTTACATTATGTTCTACCACATATGCGAACAAGACATTATTATCCTCAGGAAATAATGTCAGAATGTATGGGACTGATTCAATAATATATATATATATATATATATATATATATATATATATATATATATATATATATATATATATATATATATTTATAATAGAAGGGCATGCTCGTGTATTGCATTCAAGATATTAAGCTTGGTTTTATATTCATAATAATACTTGGGTGTATTTTGCATGGCTTGAAGAAAACTGTAACAAACCTTGCGGAGAGAGATGGCACAAGCCCTGGCATTGTCACTGCTATGGAAGGGCATAGGCATTTCTCACTTTCATCTCATCTCTCGTACGTGAAGGCAAAACCGGAAAATAAATTGGGAATTGTTTGTGTTTTGAATCAGAAACGTAAAATCAATTTGAATGATGTAAATGGGGTTACACAACCCTATAAATTACTGTAACATTTTTAAACTCTGTGTGCTGCTTAGATCACATACTGTAAGGAGCAACAAGATTGTAAATGTAGAACCTGTACACCCAGCACAACACTGAGTAAGTCAACAATGATAATGATGAAGAGATGGGTGAATCAGCCAAAATCAGTTTCCTGGATTGGCAATAATAATAAAAAATCCGCAAAACGCGAATCGCCATTTTTGAGATTGATCCATCGAAATCCGCGGCCAAAAGGAACCGGCCAGTTCGCTGTGGTTTAAAATCCTCCCCCATCTCTACAATGATGTCCTTAGTGGAATTAGAGTACAGTAGACGTAGATTTTAAAAGTAAACATAGAAAATTGGAATCTGGATGATGGCTCAATTGAAAGGAGGAAGGAGTCTTGGATGAAAGCAAAAAAGGGCTTAAACATGTCTGGACATATGGTGGACTTTTACCTGGCAAAAGCCCACATTTCAAAAAGCACATTTGAAAGTCACTATAAAGAAGAAAATCAGGAATAGCCCAAGAAGTGAAGGTAATTATGTACTTAAAAGGATTGGTATACAGTATAGGAGGGGGGAGGGTGGGAGTAAGCCTTTAAGTTCTTATCTTATGGAAAGTATGGAAAGTGGTGAGGCAAAAAACGTAATCTAGCTTCAAAAGTAATAACTGAATCTTAAGGTTAATGGGGGTAAGCTAATTCAGTCAAAGTCAAGTATTGATGAGGGCAGCTAAAGAGGGAGCATAATCCTAAACAAAAGTAAAGAAACCAATCTGGAGCTTAAAGTAAACCTTTTAAGTGGGTTTACAGGACTGGCAGTTTACCTGTAATAGGAAGCAATTTCAGACAGCATCTTTAACTTAGGAGCATCCTTAAAAGGGTACAGATGTGGTCATCATTATCATCTGTATCCCATGATGGAAATGCCTTTGCTTTCATTTTCTTTTTCTTACATTTTTCTTAAATGTCACACACAAATATGTGAGTAGGCATTGTGCACATAGTTATTATAGTTACACGATCAGTATCCACAACTTGTTCATTATTAAGGATTTAAATATAGAATTTGCTGGGTCTGTAGTGATCTATTTAGTAAATATTTATTTTTTACATTCATGGATGTTACATACTGTAAGTTTTTTTTTTTTCCTGTGACATCGCGAGCAATCTGACTACATACTACAGCAGGGGGGGCGCAAACTTTTTTCCCTGCACCCCACTGCCGGCGGTCACCTCACCCCCGCGCCCACCCTTCCTCGGCTCCGGCGTCATGATGTCACGTTGCCATGGCAACGTGACGTCACATGAATGATGCCGCGTTGCCATAGCGACGCGTGTGGAGCCAAGGTAAGTAAAGGTTTACAGAGGCCCTGCAGCTCCCCCGGCACTTAATTTAAGTGCCTTTGGGAAGCGTGCGGGGCCTCTGTAAACCGCGCAACCCCCGCAGGCAGCCTAGCGCCGCCCCATGGGGGTCGCGCCCCCCAGTTTGCGCACCGCTGTACTACAGTATGTGACCATGCAACACTCCTAGAAAAGTTTGGCCTTGGTAACATTCTATTGTTTAAAAAAATATTTTTAACCTGCTTTGATATGAAATTTTTGCATGCTTTCCATTGACTCTAATGTTGAAATCCCCAATCTGATTAAATGCAGGGGTGGCATGACTACATGCCATTGGTCCACTCTAAAAGACTGTTAGAGGTTAATGGGGGTGGGATGTTAGCAGCACATGAGGTGCTGGATTGTCTGAAGGGGGGTGGCTTGTATGCTTATATATTGTCCCGGATCTCTTACCTTGTTCCGGTCTCTCTCTTTAGGTGTGGTGATCTTGTCCCAGACCACCAGATGCCAGGTTGCCGCCGTGTCCTGGCTGTGTCCCTCATGCTTGTTGCTACAGGGCAATGTACCTGAATAGACCCCCATACAGTATGTGTTTAATTAATAGAATGTTAATATCTTTCCCTCTAAGGATGTCCTACTCTTTTTTTTATTTGTGATGAAAATCATGGCAAACTTGTACGGTACTCTGGGGAGAGCTCCATTTCATTTTAACCCTTCAGATACTTAATATTTCAAATGCTTATATTTCCTGAATGGAACATCAGATTGTAAATATAAAAACAGCATTGGAAATAGAAAGAAGACACCTTTACATAAATGAATGCAATTTTATTGTTTTTAAAAGTGCTGTCAGTGCGGTCTGCAACTTTAACATGGGGTTGTGATACACCCATCTGCCATTGGTGAATCTCCTCCATAATGTCAATAAATTGATCAAGGAGGGTGTTTAAATACTGATGAGATCCATGCTTCTCTGCCATAATTCATTATTTTAATATAGCTGATTAATTGTAGTGCAGTTTGTATACAATCAAATGTTTCTTTGCCGAGGGTTCTGACATTATATATATATATATATATATATATATATATATATATATATATATATATGAACAACAAAAAAAGAAAGCGCCCGACACTAGTGCAATATGAAAAAAACACTTTTAATACAATCGATTAGGTCCAACAAAAATACACTCACAAACAAATAAAGGGTAAAAGCATGTAATGAGTATACTCATTCGCCTCCACGTGCTGCTGTAACTCTGTTTGTAGACTGCTCTCTCTTGGGTGATGTGTCTGCTTCTCCAGTAGCCCTTATCGGTACAGGAACTGTGAGAGCCTCTGGAACCGTGACCTCTACTGGCAAACCGCTCCCTTCAAGGATAGAGCTCCGGCCTCTCCCGTACTAATCCAGTGGATAACGGGGTTGGAACTGTAACCCGGAAGTGTATTCGCCCCCTCTGTGTAGACCGGATGCGGAGCAACGGATGTACGGCCCCGCTGTTGAGATCTTGGTGTACCGGCAAAGTCCCAAAGTCCTGACACAACTGTGCAGCAAAATAAAGGGCAGCAAAACGGCAGCGAACGAGTATTAATAAAAACTGGTCTGGATACCAGTAAAAATCCTCCCTACGCGTTTCTTCACTCAGGGTGATTTCATCAGGGGATTTATTTTATACAGGTCCACAATTACACTCATTGATTTTAGTTTAGCATGTATAGAAATTACCAGTAACAATTCAGCTATTCTATTAGAAAATAATTTATGTACAGTCAATCAATATACTAATCAATACTGTTTATTTACTACATTTAGATCTCTATTACCTGTTGAGCGCAGTCTTTTTTCTGTCTATATATATATATATATATATATATATATATATATATATATATATATATATATATATATATATATATATATTGTTTACATTGCCTTTTGAAAATCTTTTCTTCAAACATTAATTACTGCAAGCCCCTCTTAAACGTATTAAAAAATAGCAATCATAGTGATTCTGCATGCAGTGACAATCCTTAAAACAAAAAAACTAAAATCAGAATAGCACTTGTCATGTGTCACCATGAGGGATTCCTAACTCAAGTTAGTTTGGGATTAGATTGCACTCCTCCAGCATACTGATACTGTACATTATTCTAGAACATCTATGGACACACATTACAAATACTAGTTTTTTTTTCTGTAACTGAGGCTCTATCCATACTGCAGATCATGATTACTGCAGACCCTACTTTTTATAACTGTGTTTGTTCCAAAGAACGACAAGGATGATGTTGTTATTTTTTCTCAGTATCTAAATATTGTAAGAACAACCACAAGAAATAAGAACGAATGGGCTTTTCCGTAAAAGTATAATTAATCTGTGCTGCATTTATTTTAACAATATCTTTGCATTTATTGGGATTGTGGTGAAAAAATCATCTTTCACCCTTTAAGGGTGCCTACTTTTCTGTATGTATTGGCTTTTAGAAACCTGGCAAAAATAAAACTATTTTGCATTTCTACATTTAAAACACTTAATTTCTCTCTTATGTTTGTAGCTTCAGCAGTGAAATGCAAATACAAGGTTTTAAATAAAAAAAATAGCATCTTAACCACTCTTCAGTCTACAACTTGGCATTCTATTACTGTTTATTTATATACTGTCTTTATGCCTGCTGCAATCCTAATTTGGCCATATACTGTAGTTTTCACTACAAAATATCTTTCCATAGATTCTCTCTAGTGATGTATTTTTTTTTCAAACTGAGCATTAAAAACAAACATTATTTTTTAACACTTTTTTTTAACACTCAGACAATAATTAAAAAATTCACAGTGTTGATCAAAGAGATTTTGATCAGAAAGATTCCCCCTTTTATACAGCACTCAAAACACATATAATCAAGTGGTGGACAAAAAAACAATGGTCCTACAGATATGCTGCAAAATTGCTGAGAGGTATCCCAGAATCACGGTGGAAATCAAAAATAATAAAATTTTATTACGTCTACATAGACCATTAAAAACACACATGCAGTATTAAAAATCCCTATATTGTAGTGGCTGGATATGAAAAATAATTATAGTGATAAGGTAAGTATCCTTGATGACTCAAAACCATTCATATCCTTACATCCAAGATATTAGCTATACCGAGACCGACTTGTATAAGGTAAGTGTCGTTAGCAGTATCAGTAGATATCAGAGATATTTGAATACCTGGGTATACACAGTAGGAAATACTTTATATGTCTCTGCAGAGTTGCGGCTGTGATTAACCCTGTAAATGCTCCTATTGCTTAACACTGTAAATAGCTATATGTATGTGCGGTATGCAGCAATTAAACCAGTGACACGCAGTTGGATATCAAATGGTAGCAAAGAAAAAGGTAAGAACTCTTTCTCTAATATAGCAACATAGTAAAGCATAGTATACAAAGTAGCAAATCAGCAAAAAACAATATAGCAACATAGTAAAGCATAGGTATACAAAGTAGCAAATGAGCAAAAAACAAGAAAAGCCTCTGCTCGATACAAGCCTGCTCCTGCATAGTTGTAGGATGTAACCACTCGAAGTGACGTCACTGACGTGACACCCTACGTTCCCGACGCACGTTTCACGTGTTCACCACGCTTCATCAGGGGGAGGAGGGACTGGAGTGTGATCCTCACGGTAATCATTAAATACTCCCAGAGGATCATCCCCCTCCCTAAATAGGAGGAATCTGAACCAGTCGTGCCGGTCCAACCTGGAGGTAAGATGGACTACTGGCATCCAAAGTTAACCTCTAATGTGCCAACTGGATCTAATAACAAAACATGTTACTGGGAAGTGTAGATATGCTTCAAACCAACTTTTATGCCAACATGATGAGCGTTTATTAAAGATAATAAACAGTGTGTGTATGTTATTATTCATTGTCAGTTTGTTGTCCAAATTATGGTGGTAATTGTGTAGGAATGTTTCCTGCAAAATATATAACCTGCCCAAAATGGTCAATGCAGGTCAGTTTAAAACAGATTCTACAATAGGATGTAGTATGTGTAATGTACAGGTGTAGGACTGTATAAGTGGTAGATTCTCCTATATCAGTTCTAATATACATCACTTCATTGTGTAATTATATTAACATATATCCTACACCTGTATTCACTTATATCCTATGTTTGCTGGCATCCAAAGTTAACCTCTAATGTGCCAAAATGATCTAAAAAAACATGTTAATGGAAAGTATAGATATGCGTCAAACTATCTTTTATGCCAAAATGATGAATGTTGATTAAAGATAATATACAGTGTGTGTTATTATTCATTGTCAATTCTTTGTTCAAAGTTTGGTGGTAATTGTGTAGGAATGTTTCCTGCAATATATATAACCTGCCCAAAATGGTCAATGCAGGTCAGTTTAAAACAGAAAAATGTAGTATGTGTAATGTGCAGGTGTAGGACTCTATAATTTCTCCTATATCCCAGTTCTAATATACATCGCTTCAATGTGTAATTATATTCAAATGATAGAAAAAACATAGATGGTCCCCAGTGGTGATCTAGTATTAAATATAAAAATACCTGTGACAACTCAAAATAAACAATAAAATGTTTAGCTGTGATTAGATGATAGTGTATGTCTAGTCTAGAGTTGACTTCTACATTATTTCTATAGTTGTATAATACAAGTGGATGGTGGTATTGTGTGAAAAGTGTAGGAGTGTTTACTAAATTAGGAAAACCTGCCCATAATGGTCAATGCAGGTTGATTTAAAAGGAAGATTAAATAATATGTGTTATGTGTAATGTACAGGTGTAGAAATGGATGTATTAGGGATATCACATATTGGGTGGTCAGATGAAAGGAGAAAAAATAAACCCTTCATTTAATCCCGTTGGAGCCATAGTATATAATAGAAATATCCAACGACACTCTCGTTGTAACAGTCGTTGATCCCATTTGCCTCCTCTTTGATCTCTGCGTATATGTTCAATTCCACAGAATTTCATTACTGTGGAATCTCCCTTGTGATGTTCAATCACATGTCTGGCAATTGGAGTGTCTGTGGCATTACGAACGTTACCTTTGTGCTCCAAAATCCTTGTTTTTAGAGGTCTGTGGGTCTTACCTACGTACCTAATACCACACTTACATGTCATCAAATAGATTGTTCCGCAAGTAGTGCAGTTTATAAAATCTTTGATCATGAAGGTGGTATTCTGTGTTGTATCTTGAAAATGTTTTGTAACTTGCATGAAGGCACAGGCTTTGCATCTTGAACAGGGGTATGAACCACATGGTTTCTGGCCTAGCCATGTTTTTGTCTGAGTTGTCTCTTAATGGCTATGGACCAGCCTATCATTGATATTTCTATTTCGACGGTACCCTGTAGTGGGTTTGTCTCCAAGGACTTTACGTAAATCACTGTCTTCAAGTAGAATGTGCCAGTGTCTAAGTAAAATATTTTTAGTGGCTTGTGACTGGTCATTGTAAGTAGAGATGAATCTAATTACTTCCTCTTGGGGTGCAATCTGTTTGGGCGCCAGAAGCTCCGTCCTGACTGATGTCAAGGCCCTATTATAAGCTTTTTTAATCAGTTTATTACTGTATCCTCTGGTGCCAAATCTATTGGACATATCCACGGGCTGCTTAATGAATTCCTCCGTAGAGGAACAATTTCGTCGCAGTCTTAGGAACTGTCCAATTGGGATATTGTTGGTGACATGTTTGGGATGGTGGCTGTTGTTTCTCAACAGACTATTGGTGGAGGTAAGTTTCCTGAAGGTGCTAGTCTCAATAGTGTTGGATTCTGTCTTTGATATAATAATATCTAAGAATTCGATCCTATTCTTATCGAGTTGCGTAGTTAGTTTTAGATTGTGTTTATTCACATTGAAACTGTCAATAAAACTGTGTAATAGTGCCTCTGTTCCCCTCCATATGAGGAGGATGTTGCCAATGTATCTGACCCACAACTCCACATGCTCAGTGTAGATCACTACATAAATTTTACAAGAAACGTAAACAGTGTCAGAATATGAATACTCCTCTTGAGTTACTAAATACACAAGATCTCAAAAATTTAGATACCCCGGAAGGATTAGAGGAAGAGAGCCTGAGATCACCTGGCGAAGGCCCATTTACCAATCTTAAACAGCGATCCACATTTACACCTGCCTTAGATTTTTGTTCAAATATTCATGTTTTCAACCAACTTGTTACAAAGGACCTAACAACACTTAAATCAATGAAGGGACCACACAACCTTTCCTATCAAGAGAGAGTAGCTTTGAGGGATTTAGAAACAGATAAGACAATTATAATCAAACCATCAGACAAAGGTGGGAACATTGTCATCTTAAATGAGGAAGACTATACAGTATACAAGAGTCTATACGCCTTCTCTCAGATAAACAATGCTACTCTGTTCTGCAAAGAGATCCTACGCTTTCCTTTCTGAAAGAACTTAAAGCGATCCTAGATTTGGGTTTAGAACAAAAACTTATTTCCAAAAGAGAATATGATTTTATGCTGACAAAAACTCCAAGAATTGCCACGTTCTATCACCTACCTAAAATTCATAAGGCTAAAAGACCACCACCTGGAAGACCTATTGTCTCAAGCATTGGCAATATTACCTCTAATGTGAGTGTATATTTGGATAATATCTTGCATCCATTTGTTGAAATCTTGCTGTCTTATTTGAAAGATACTACTGACGTGTTACGTAAGTTAGATGGCATTTACCTGAACTCTGATTCCCTATTGGTGGGTCTTGATGTCGAGGGCCTTTATTCTAGCATTCCTCACAAAAGTGGCATGGATGCTGTAGCTCACTTCTTGAAGCCTAGGAATATGGAATGTGTGCCTCATAACAACATGGTTCTTGATTTGTTGAAATATGTACTGAACCACAACTTCTTTGTGTTTCACAATACCCTGTATCATCAAATACAGGGTACCGCTATGGGGACCACCTGTGCCCCGACCTATGCCAATCTATACCTAGGCTGGTGGAAGGAGACGGTAGTCTTCATAGAGAACAATGAAATCTACACTGAGCATGTGGAGTTGTGGGTCAGATACATTGACGACATCCTCCTCATATGGAGGGGGACAGAGGCACTATTACACAGTTTTATTGACAGTCTCAATGTGAATAAACACAATCTAAAACTAACTACGCAACTCGATAAGAATAGGATCGAATTCCTATATATTATTATATCAAGGACAGAATCCAACACCATTGAGACTAGCACCTTCAGGAAACTTACCTCCACCAATAGTCTGTTGGTCTGTTGAGAGCCAACAGCCACCATCCCAAACATGTCACCAACAATATCCCAATTGGACAGTTCCTAAGACTGCGACGAAATTGTTCCTCTACGGAGGAATTCATTAAGTAGCCAGTGGATATGTCCAATAGATTTCGCACCAGAGGATACAGTAATAAACTGATTAAAAAAGCTTACAATAGGGCCCTGACGTCAGTCAGGACGGAGCTTCTGGCGCCCAAACAGATTGCACCCCAAGAGGAAGTAATTAGATTCATCTCTACTTACAATGACCAGTCACAAGCCACTAAAAATATTTTACTTAGACACTGGCACATTCTACTTGAAGACAGTGATTTACGTAAAGTCCTTGGAGACAAACCCACTACAGGGTACCGTCGAAATAGAAATATCAAGGATAGGCTGGTTCATAGCCATTACGAGACAACTCAGACAAAAACATGGCTAGGCAAGAAACCATGTGGTTTATACCCCTGTTCAAGATGCAAAGCCTGTGCCTTCATGCAAGTTACAAAACAGTTTCAGGATACAACACAGAATACCACCTTCATGATCAAAGATTTTATAAACTGCACTACTTGCGGAACAATCTATTTGATGACATGTAAGTGTGGTATTAGGTACGTAGGTAAGACCCACAGACCTCTAAAAACAAGGATTTTGGAGCACAAAGGTAACGTTCGTAATGCCACAGACACTCCAATTGCCAGACATGTGATTGAACATCACAAGGGAGATTCCACAGTAATGAAATTCTGTGGAATTGAACATATACGCAGAGATCAAAGAGGAGGCAAATGGGATCAACGACTGTTACAACGAGAGTGTCGTTGGATATTTCTATTATATACTATGGCTCCAACGGGATTAAATGAAGGGTTTATTTTTTCTCCTTTCATCTGACCACCCAATATGTGATATCCCTAATACATCCATTTCTACACCTGTACATTACACATAACACATATTATTTAATCTTCCTTTTAAATCAACCTGCATTGACCATTATGGGCAGGTTTTCCTAATTTAGTAAACACTCCTACACTTTTCACACAATACCACCATCCACTTGTATTATACAACTATAGAAATAATGTAGAAGTCAACTCTAGACTAGACATACACTATCATCTAATCACAGCTAAACATTTTATTGTTTATTTTGAGTTGTCACAGGTATTTTTATATTTAATACTAGATCACCACTGGGGACCATCTATGTTTTTTCTATCATTTGAATATAATTACACATTGAAGCGATGTATATTAGAACTGGGATATAGGAAAAATTATAGAGTCCTACACCTGTACATTACACATACTACATTTTCCTGTTTTAAACTGACCTGCATTGACCATTTGGGGCTGGTTATATATATTGCAGGAAACATTCCTACACAATTACCACCAAAATTTGAACAAAGAATTGACAATGAATAATAACACACACACACTGTATATTATCTTTAATCAACATTCATCATTTTGGCATAAAAGATAGTTTGACGCATATCTATACTTTCCAGTAACATGTTTTATTAGATCATTTTGGCACATTAGAGGTTAACTTTGGATGCCAGCAAACATAGGATATAAGTGAATACAGGTGTAGGATATATGTTAAAAATAATTACACAATGAAGTGATGTATATTAGAACTGATATAGGAGAATCTACCACTTATACAGTCCTACACCTGTACATTACACATACTACATCCTATTGTAGAATCTGTTTTAAATTGACCTGCATTGACCATTTTGGGCAGGTTATATATATTGCAGGAAACATTCCTACACAATTACCACCATAATTTGGACAACGAACTGACAATGAATAATAACATACACACACTGTTTATTATCTTTAATAAACGCTCATCATGTTGGCATAAAAGTTGGTTTGAAGCATATCTACACTTCCCAGTAACATGTTTTGTTATTAGATCCAGTTGGCACATTAGAGGTTAACTTTGGATGCCAGTAGTCCGTCTTACCTCCAGGTTGGACCGGCACGACTGGTTCAGACTCCACCTATTTAGGGAGGGGGATGATCCTCTGAGAGTATTTAATGATCACCGTGAGGATCACACTCCAGTCCCTCCTCCCCCTGATGAAGCGTGGTGAACACGTGAAACGTGCGTCGGGAACGTAGGGCGTCACGTCAGTGACGTCACTTCGAGTGGCGACATCCTACACCTATGCAGGAGCAGGCTTGTATCGAGCAGAGGCTTTTCTTGTTTTTTGCTCATTTGCTACTTTGTATACCTACAGTATGCTTTACATACTGTTGCTATATTAGAGAAAGAGTTCTTACCTTTTTCTTTGCTACCATTTGATATCCAACTGCGTGTCACTGGTTTAATTGCTGCATACCGCACATACATATAGCTATTTACAGTGTTAAGCAATAGGAGCATTTACAGGGTTAATCACAGCCGCAACTCTGCAGAGACATATAAAGTGTTTCCTACTGTGTATACCCAGGTATTCAGATATCTCTGATATCTACTGATACTGCTAGCGACACTTACCTTATACAAGTCTGTCTCGGTATAGCTAATATCTTGGATGTAAGGATATGAATGGTTTTGAGTCATCAAGGATACTTACCTTATCACTATAATTATTTTTCATATCCAGCCACTACAATATAGGGATTTTTAATACTGCATCTGTGTTTTTAATGGTCTATGTAGACGTAATAAAATTTTATTATTTTTGATTTCCACCGTGATTCTGGGATACCTCTCAGCAATTTTGCAGCATATCTGTAGGGCCATTGTTTTTTTGTCCACCACTTGATTATATGTGTTTTGAGTGCTGTATAAAAGGGGGAATCTTTCTGATCAAAATCTCTTTGATCAACACTGTGAATAACTATCTCTACCCTCTAAGCACCTAACATATCCACTAAATAAGAGATATATATAGGTGATTGCGGTCTCGTTTACATAAATAATTTAAAAATGTAAACACATAGGCCCAAATTCACTAAAGATCATTATATTGGAGATAATATGCAGCATTATTATTTTTATATTTTATTTAACGCATTCACTAAGAATAATGTATGCATATGTGCGTTAATTACCTCATTTGCATATACGTGTTTTGCGATAACGCAGGAGGGATAGTTACTATCACAATTTCCTGAAAAACACGAAAATCCCACACGCAAATTCAACACAGGGCTACCATAGAGTAATGTACTAAAACATAATTACATTATTCTATGTCAGGCTGCAAAGGAGCCAATATATTACACCATTACACTATACTATGTACCTCACTTGGATGCCAAAAAGGCTAAATGCCATGTTGGACAAAGGCAGCTACCCTCATCACCCACCCTAAGTACCTCCACACCAACACAGCTAACAACTCCCCATCTAGAAGGAGGATTACAGTGCCAATAGCCAAAGCTGGCACAGCCGCCCAATATCCATCTAGAAGGAGGATTACAGTGCCAATAACCAAAGTTGGCACAGACGCCCAATATCACCAGGTATCAAAGTTTTCTGAATAATTAGTTTGGCATTAATCATTTTCATACACTGTGTTAAAGATACTGTCAATATAATTTGGAGGATGATATACAGCAGTGATGTTCAACTCCAGTCCTCAAGACACTCAACAGGTCAGCTTCTCAGGATATCCCAGCTTCAGCCCAGGTGGCTCAATCAGTGGCTCAGTCAAAGACTCAGTCAAAGATTGAGCCACTGATTGAGCCAACTGGGCTGAAGCAGGGATATCCTGAAAGCCTATATATATATATATATATATATATATATATATATATATACTGTATATTGTCAAATCAATTAAAGCAGACTATGATTCAGACATCCACCTTTATTTAAAATTCTATATGAAGTAGACTGACTAGATATTTTTTTTAACATTAATAGCAGTGTATGTAATCTACGATTACTAGGAATTATAGTAAAAAGAAGTATACAGTACACGTTCCTGTTCTTTTACATAGAACTTTTTTTGCACCTTTCTGTTTCAAAGTAGTCCTAGTTTAGTGTGGGTATGTTCTTCAGTAACGTATAATTTATAATCAATTAATACAGTGAGGATGCATTTTTAAAATGAGGATAAGGGAATATTGTGGTTTATCTTTAAATCAGCTTAATAGACGATATTTTAAAAACAAATGTATAGCCTATTTATACTTGTATTCTGTTCTACCTTTCTTTATACAGGTAAGTGTTAGCAAAAGAGCGCTCCTTGCTCAGCTGTAGTGATAAAATACTGGTAAATGAGGTGCAAAACAGGAAGGAACAAATGGTAAATAACAAAGAGAATGAGGGCACTGTATGCTGCACTCTCATAATCAGTGAAAATAGATTAATTATATTAATTAACTTGTATTAGATATATTAATACAATAATGTCAAGCTAACAAAATAAAAAGAATAAGTGAAATACTCAAATATAGGTACAAGCGGTTACACAGAATAAAACTGTGATTGCACCAAGGGCAGTAGATCAGATACTGGTATCCAATATAAGCACACCAGCATTTGTAATGTGTATATAAAGCAATCCAGTAAAGTTAAAAACTGGACTGCTATCCTTGAAATTGCCTAATTGCTTGTGTTAGCTGAGAAGGTAAAGCAATAGTTGCAAGTAAAGCTCAGATGTGTAGCCCCTACTGTAATAGGAAGCCAAGAGAGGGTTTTCAGCAGGAAAGAAGTAAGGACACATTTAAGAGAGAGTGAAGCGATTATAGACCTGACAGTACAAGGTTACAATATTCAAGATGTGAAACACTGAGAGCCTACAGTACTTTAGAATTTTAGCTGTAGAGTGACAGAGGAAAGGGCCTATAAAAGTATCTGTGTTATACACATAGGCCCTTATTCTGTAAGGTGTGATGAGCGCAGATGACGTGCTATCGCAGGAAAAGCCCCATTAAAGTCAATGAGGCTTTGCAAGCAATAGCATGTCATCTGCACTTATCACACCGTAAAGAATAAGGTCCATAGTGAACATATTACATCTACTTAAGTAGTAAATGACAGCGCATACCTTTCTCTATATTCATATCTAAAGTCACTTCATCACTTTATTCATATTTAATGTCCCCTTATCAACAAATAAACCTATGTGTAATCTTCCTATATTCCACTCAAATCCCAGACTTAAATGTATTCTTAGGTATGTGCTTCCTTCCATCTGTGCTTCTATAGTAGGCATAAAGAAGATGCATGGGTGATCGTTTTATCCATTAAAAAGCCTCATGTTTCTGCATTATAACAAATTCATAATTGCTCATGGATCCGTAGGGCACATACTGTAGAACTTTGAACAACATCAATAATTGTTTCAAACTGTAGGAAATTATTATGTTTAAATCCAAAAGCTATATTGTAGAAAAGCACCAGGAAAATATTGTGTCATTTACCCTGTAAGGGAGTGAAGGAGTTAACTCCCTCTACAAGGATCAGAAAACTACACACTGGATGTCAGGTTTCATGCCTGAGGTGTGTGAAATGAACTTCTGATTAAACAGGGTTTAAAAGGCAGGATGTAACTGCTTGTCAGAGTCCCTGCTGGAGTCCCTGCTGGAGTCCCTGCTGGAGTCCCTGCTGGAGTTCCTGCTGGAGTCCCTGTTACAGTTCCTGTTCATGCTTTGCAAGAGAGGAGGGTCACAGAGGATGGCCTGTGACCCACTGGGATTCACACCCAGCAACAACGGAGCCTGAGCCCACAGCAATCCAGACTTCCTTTTCA
This sequence comes from Ascaphus truei, assembly GCF_040206685.1. Taxonomy (NCBI): domain Eukaryota; kingdom Metazoa; phylum Chordata; class Amphibia; order Anura; family Ascaphidae; genus Ascaphus; species Ascaphus truei. Next base: position 498,962,215 of record NC_134483.1, on the reverse strand, counting down.
CCAGAGGGATCTGCCTGGGAACAGTGGGGTCCCCAAAGCTCCGCACCACAGAGAAGCTTGCACAGAAATAAGGCAAGAGACTTCCTGGGAGCAGCAGGACTGCATTGCTTGCATCTGACATTAGCCTGGAGAAACCTGAGACACCAGACCAGCACACATTGATAAGGAATTTATATATTGTTCCCTGATATTGTTTTATGGCTGGTAACTAGGTTAGCTAGCCAGCAGCTAGTTAGGGTATGTACTGTATAGTAAGTCTCCCAAGATGGAGTAGGCTTTATTTTTATGTTTTGTGTTTTACCTTAAAGGGACAGTGTGGCAATGTTTTGTTGTGTTTTGGAGAAATAAACCACTCAACATTTTGGTCCACCCAAAAATGCATTGTGTGAACTCTTAACTGACCTCGCCTACAGGCCGCACTGTATTTCACATACCCATACATATTTTGTTATGTCACTGTCATATACAAATGTGTCCTGTGTTAAATTCGGGGAGTATGTAATGGTAACATGGACCTTTGACTGTATGTCAGTTTTCAGTAAAAATCATCTTGAATTGAGTTCAGTCAAGTTATGCTATTAACATTGTATACGCAGAAATACTTACACAGACTGTAAGCAAACGTTGTGAATACAAGAAAATAAAGAAATACATACATTCTGGTCATACTGGGTGCCACCAAGCTTGAAATTGTTACCTTGTATATGTTGTCCCCTCACAATGGATAGAATGTATGCCTTTAAAGATTGTTGATGATCCATGCAATTAAATATTCCATAAAAGAGAGAATGTGTCCCTTACAGGGTATTTTTGCCTCCTGTCTTTTGTACGAGATAAGTACAGGTCATTCTGTGATAAATAGCTTATCTAACCTTATTATTGTGTGATTACTTTGGAGTCTTCATTCGGTCTTATTGTATTGTATGTCTTTATTTATATAGCGCCATTAATGTACATAGCGCTTCACAGTAGTTATACATGTGGTAATCAAATAAATAACAGATAATATAAATAACAGATCATGGGAATAAGTGCTTTAGACATAAAAGTAACATTAAGGAAGAGGAGTCCCTGCCCCGAGGAGCTTACAGTCTAATTGGTAGGTAGGGAGAACGTACAGAGACAGTAGGAGGGAGTTCTGGTAAGTGCGTCTGCAGGGGGCCAAGCTTTATGTATCATGTGTTCAGAATATCCACAGTGCTATTCATATGCTTCTTTAAGCAAGTGTGTCTTAAGGTGGGTCTTAAAGATGGATAGAGAGGGTGCTAGTGGGGTACTGAGGGGAAAGACATTCCAGAGGTGTGGGGCAGTCAGTGAAAAAGGTTTAAGGCAGGAGAGGGCTTTAGATACAAAGGGGGTAGAAAGAAGATATTCTTGAAAAGAACGCAAGAGTCTGGATAGTGCATAACGAGAAATTAGGGCTAAGATGTAAGGAGGGGCAGAAGAGTGTAAAGCTTTAAAAGTGAGGAGAAGAATGGAGTGTGAGATGCGGGATTTGATCGGAAGCCAGGAGAGGGATTTCATGAGGGGAGATGCTGAGCTAGATCTAGGAAAGAGTAGAGTGATTCTGGCAGCAGCGGTTGGGATAGATTGTAGGGGAGACAGGTGAGAGGCAGGAAGGCTGGACAGCAGGAGGTTAAAGTAATCAAGACGGGAGAGAATGAGGGCCTGAGTCAGAGTTTTAGCAGTCGAGCAACAGGGGAAAGGGCGTATCTTTTTTATATTGCGGAGGAAAAAGCGACAGGTTTTAGATATGTTTTGAATGTGAGGAGCGAATGTGAGAGAGGAGTCGAGGATGACCCCTAAGCAGTGTGCTTGGGCTACTGGGTGAATGATCGTAGTTCCAACAGTAATGTGGAAGTAGGTAGTAGGGCCAGGTTTGGGAGGAAGTATGAGGAGCTCTGTTTTAGCCATGTTGAGTTTAAGGCGGTGGAGGGCCATCCAGGATGATATAGCAGAGAGAGATTCAGAAACTTTGGTTTGTACAGCAGGTGTAAGGTCAGGCGTTGAAAAGTATATTTGTGTGTCGTCAGCATACTGGTGATATTTAAACCCAAAATATGTTATTAGGTCACCTAGAGAAAGTGTGTACAGAGAAAATAGAAGAGTCCCAGGACAGAGCCCTGGGGTACCCCCACAGAGAGATCAATAGAAGAGGAGGAGGTGTTAGCAGAAGAGACACTGAAAGTACGATGGGAGAGGTAGGATGAGATCCAGGATAGAGCTTTGTTCCGAATACCAAGAGTATGGAGAATGTGAAGGAGAAGAGGGTGGTCCATGGTGTCAAATGCTGCACAGAGGTCGAGTAATATGAGCAGAGTGTAATGACCTCTGTCTTTGGCAGCATGGAGGTCGTCAGTTATTTTAGTGAGGGCTGTTTCCGTGGAGTGAACAGTGCGGAAGCCAGATTGTAGAGGGTCTAGGAGAGAATAGGTGTTGAGAAAATGGAGCAAGCGAGAGAATACAAGACGTTCAAGGAGTTTAGAGGCATAAGGCAGGAGTGAGACAGGTCGATAGTTAGAAAGACAGGTAGGGTCAAGCTTGCTGTTTTTGAGTAATGGTATGACTGTTGCATGTTAAAAGGAGGATGGAAAGGTTCCAGAGCAGAGGAAGGAGTTAAAAATGTGTGTGAGCATAGGGATTATAGTAGGAGCAACAGGTTTTAGGAGATGGGAGGGAATGGGGTCAAGAGGGCAAGTGGTAGAGGGAGAAGAGGCGATCAACAGCGACACATCCTCCTCTGAGACAGTGGAAAAAGAGTCAAGGAAGGCAGGAGGAGAGTTAGGAAGAGGTGTAGGATGGGAGGAAGAAACAGAGGGGATGTTCTGACGTATGGATTCCACCTTTTCCTTAAAATAGTCAGCAAAGTCCTGAGCAGAGATGGAGGAAGGAGAGGCAGCTGAGGGTGGTTTGAGTAGAGTATCAAAGACAGAGAACAGTCGGTGTGGGTTAGACTTGTGCATGTTGATTAGTGAAGAAAAGTAGGCTTGTTTAGCTTGCGAGAGGGCAGAATTGAAACAGGATAGCATAAATTTGTAGTGAAGGAAGTCTGCGAGAGTATGAGATTTCCTCCAGAGGTGTTCAGAGGAACGAGTGGAGGAACGCAGCATGCGTGTGTGGGAATTTAGCCAGGGTCTAGGGTTAGAAGGGCGAGGGCGGCAGAGAGAAAGCGGGGCATGTAGATCAAGAGAGGAGGACAAGGCAGAGTTGTAGTTCCTGACCAGGATGTCAAGGTCTGTTGCAGAGCTGAGAGAGGAGAGGGAGGAGCGTAAAGTGGACTCAAAGTCAGGTAAGTGAATAGAGCGCAGGTTTCTGCAGAACCGGGGGGTAGATGGAGGTGGAGAAGGGGAGAAGCGAGATAGAGAGAATGAGATGAGGTGATGGTCAGAGAGAGGAAATGGAGAAATCGGAGAGAGAGAAGTTTTTAGTGAAAACCAGGTCTAACTAGTGGCCATCCTTGTGGGTGCTGGCTGCAGTCCACTGTTGAAGGCCAAAAGAAGAGGTTAGAGTAAGAAAGCGGGAAGCCCAAGGGAGAGAGGGGTCATCAATGTGGCAATGTGGCGGTTCTATAGTCGAAGGCAGTGATTCCCAACCAGGATTCCGTGGAACTCTGGGGCTCCTTGAAGCAGTCTCAGGGGTTCCTCCTATGGACCACAGTCCACCCCCCCCCCTCCCCATGGGGGTGGGTTTTTTTGGTATGTATTTTGTAGGGTGGATTCAGTGAGAGTGGGGTAATTGACGGAATGTAGGAGCGAGAGTGAGAGAAGAGAGGGGGCAGGAGGGAGTGAGTGAGGAAAAGAGGGAGTAAGAGTGAGACGTAAGCAATAAATACTGTACATGCGAGGCAGGAGGGGGGAGAGTTAGTGAGATGGATGGGAAAGAAATACATGGGTAGAGGGTGGGAAATAGAGGTGGCTCGTGAGGTGTGACATGTTGTGACTGACCCCTGTTGAACCTAATATGTGTCAGTCAGATAGGGGTTCCCCGAGATTTTTCTAAATACTTCAAGTGTTCCTCCAAACAAAAAAGGTTGGAAATCACTGGTCTAAGGTGTTGTCTTTCCTTAAACCTTGTTCTTTGTGTATCAATCTTCATTTCCCACTGGGACTCTGCAACCTTATTTTATACACTGTATCTATTTATTACATGATTTTGATTATCATCTTGTTAGATACATATTGTTGGATATGTTAAAACATTTATATATTACATATATATTATATCACATTTTTATATGTGCTAAAAGACAATTACATGATACAAATGATTAAGAAACGTACTAGGAAAGGGGCATTGCTGGATCTACAGTAGAAACATTGTAGAAATAATAAATATTCAAGTGAAGTAACATTTGAGAAACTTTGAAAAAACAGAAACAGTATTATCTGGGATCAACACAGATTTAATTTTAAAAATGCAGATTTAAGTCAATTAAGGAATATTCTAGAATTAATACATTTGTCGTAAATTCACACAGGAAAAAAACAGAGCATAAATGGACAGTGTTTAAAACATATGAATACACTTATCAGTGAATAATATTGGGTAATAAATGTAAAATAAACAAATCCAAAGCAATGTGGCTACATAAACAGGTAAGTGAAAACATTAAAACGAAGAGGCAGGCATTAAGTTTCAATAGGGCAGTCAGTCAGATTAGCACAAATGTCAAATGAAAAAGGATTGCAATGGAAAAAATATTAATCCTAAAAGCTATTTACGTACTGTACGTACATTATTAGCTAGCAGATTAGGAAAGAGGATAGATGGCACTTTCAGTATCAGATTGGTAAGAAAATGATTGGTTATAAGGAGCCGGCAGATTTAATTTATCTGAAATAAAATATAACAGAAAGAGGAATCCACAACCTTAACTCATATTTGGCTAACACAGAAATAAGTGGAAATTCATCTTAATAAATTAAAAGAAAATAAAGCCCCTGGCCCAAATGATATATACCCAAGGGTTTTTAAGAAGCTCAGATTAGTTATAACCATCTCGCTATATTTTAAATTCAAGGATGCTATTTCAACAGGCTCTGTACTACAAGGTTGCAATAAAACAAATGGAAAAAATTAAGCTAGTTCACAATTAGAGCATTACAGACCTGTTAGCTTGATATCAATATTGTGAAAGCTGCTGTACTTGAAGATTTAGTATGGAATAGATTTTGCATAACAAAATTATTAGTAATAGTCAACATGGATTTATGAGGGATTGTCTCTACCAAACTAAACTTTGAGGTTGCAAGTAGGAATTTACAGTAGACCAAAGCAATGCAGTTAATGAGGTCAACATCGATTTTTCAAACGCTTTTGATATAGTGTCTAAGAGGTTAGTGCACAAAATCTTTAAAAATTGTACTGTATGGGTGAATCATTTGCAATTGATTTGCAAACTGGTTGAAGGATAGGCAACTAAATTGGGTTAAAGTTGTAAATGAAGTAGCTCAAGTCTAAGTACTGGGAGCACTGCTTTTTGACTTATTTTTTATGAGTTTTACTTTGGTGTAGGGATAAAGAGCAAAGTCTCCATATTTGCTGCCAACTGTAAATTATGTAAGGTACAGTAGTAGTAAAATCTGAGTATGATGTAATTTCTCTACAGTAGGATTTTGAAAAATGGAAAGCATGGGCAAGTAAATGGCAAATGAGGTTTAATACGTATTAATGCAAGGTTATGCATTTCGGAAACAAGAATAAGTATGCTTCCAACAGACTATGACACATTTATGTTAACCATTGATTGAAACAATTTAGGAGTGCCTGTAGACAGCAGGCTTTGCAATAGTGCAATAGTGTTAGAAAGTATCTGCAAAAGCTAAGAGGATATTATCATGCATACTGTAAATGGGGCAAAGATGGAGAGGAAGAACTCATCATTTGCCCCTGTATAATTCCTTTGTAAAACCAAACCTTGAATATTCAGTACAGTTTGGGGCACTGCTCCATAAAAAGACATTTGGAAACTGGAAAAAGTGGAGAGAAGTCACCAAATGTAAAATAGGGATTGAACCTCTGCAAAACTATCCGAATTTGGATGATCTACATTAGAAAAGAGGCGTGTAAGAGGGGTTATTATTACAAATTGCAAATATATTCAAGGACAATACAAGGAAATTCCAAGTTTAGGACAGCTAAATGAGTGACACAGGGTCATCTCCTTAAATTGGAAGAAAGGAGATTTCAAAAGCAGCAAAATAAACAGTTATTTACAGTTTGGGCAGTTAAAATGTGAAATGTACTACACATAGAGACTGTGAGAAGAGGCTCAGTGAGTAAAGACACTGACTGGCACTGAGTTTGAAGCAGGGGAACCTGGTTCAATTTCCGGTGTCGGCTCCTTGTAACCTTGGGCAAGTCACTTTATCTCCCTGTGCTTCGGGCACCAAAAACATAGATTGTAAGATCAGCAGGGCAGGGACTGTGTCTGCAAAATGTCTCTGTAAAGTGCTATGTAAAACTAGTAGTGCTACACAAGAACAAACAATTATTATTATAATTATTATTATTATACAGAAGATATAAAGAAAAATATAAACATCTTTATACAAGGGAAATGTATAGTACCAAATAAGGTAAACATAGGACAAATGATGATCGGTTGGGTTGAGGGGAGTGAAGGGGGGGGGGGGGGGGGAATCTGACAGACATCACTGGAGTCGGAAAGGCATTTATTTTCCCCTTATGAGACAATTGGCAAATGTTTCACTGTGGTTTTATGTTGTGCCTTTTTACTCGATCAATATAAGTATAATTGTAAAATGAATATCTCAGCCAATTACATTTTGCATAGGTTGAACTTGATGGGCATATGTTTTTTTTTCCACCTCAAATCAAAATATTAGACCCGTTTTAGATTTTTTTTTTTCTAACGGAAATGTGTTTATTTCTTGAATACTAAGTAATTCTGAGGACTATACATGGTGTATGAAATACATTGACAAAATAAACTCTCAGTCAGTATTCTGTGTTCTTTGGTTTTCCATTTAGAGCACAAATGATTCATTTTTCCTCAGGCAGTGTTATTGGGTGTGAAATTTATTGCTGTAGCTTATTTAAAACAGAAATTTGAGAAACAAGAAAAAAACAGCAGTGTTGGCTTTTAAAATTACAGTTATATAAAAGTAAAAAAGTACATTGCAGTAAAGAAATGTCAGTTGCAATAACTATAAACTGAACATTTATCTGCCTCTACCAACATTTTGGATTCTGTTTGGTAATGAGGATTACAGCGATAGATGGATGAAATAGATTTGGTAAAAGAAAATATGGACTAGAATTGTACAGATGGATGGCATTTTACTCACAGTAATCATTATTAATATTACAAATCAATATTATATTTTCTACCTGTTTTATTATACATCCACAGAAATATTGTAAGACAGAATCTTTATTTAAATAATGAAATGGCATTTCAGTTTATTGCACAGTATTTTCAATTTAACGGACAACACATTGAATAAAGTCCATGGTGGATATTATATACTGTAGCCCATGGTTGGTTGTAGATGGTTCCTATATTATCTAGATTATGATCATTTCAAAGAACCTAGAATTAATTAGATGGAATTCATTTTAAGCTGAACTGTTGCTTATCCAAATACATGTGAATAACAAGGTTTTGTTGAACTCTATTAATTCAGTCTGTTTTTATATTAAGTGGAAAAGGAAAGAACATAAAAAAAATAAAAAGGAAATAAATAAATGGTTAGTGAAATGAATAACAAATCATTTTCTGTCCATCTAGATCAGTGCTTTTCCAGTTAACTCATGGAGCAATTTTTTATGTGGTCATGGACAGGAAGGCAACATAAACTAATTTAAAATTTTCCAAATTTGCTCCAAATGGAAAAAGTGCTTGTAGTTCCAGTGAACCGTTAGTAATCTTATGTCAGTTCAGTATATTGAAAAGAAAATATATTTATCTGTACAGTACACTGCTTTTAGATTTTGTCTAGTGGAAAACATAAACAATGTACTTTACAGAATGTAGGTATATATATAAATATACTGTTACACAAAACTATAATAGCTAACATAAATGATTAGATGAGACATTGATAGCAAAAATGATGACCTCTTACACATCAGCCACATGGGGCATGCTCAAGGTTATAGAATACATTTAAACCTAATCCAATATGATAATTGCTATTCAGTTGAAACATTTTACTAGGCCACAAAGATTCTTAAACCTCTCCTTGGGGATCCAGACCACACCAGGTTTTATGAATAACCAGTGCATTTGCACATAGTACGTGCAACTCATTTGTATATGAAAATTATACAGATTCCATGTAAAAAATCTGGTCTCTCGCAGAAGATGTTTGAGAACCACTGTAGAGCAACACTACAAAGACCAACCAGAAACACAATATGCTAAAAGTAAATAAATACAATGATTTTGTCATACTGTCTCCCCCACTTGATATTATAGTGTATACAAATACAATGTTAATTTTTTTTCTACCTCTCAGCTAATTTGTCTCCAATAGTTTTACTTTTGTAGTTGACCTACTGGCCTTCTCAGACATTGTAGTTGGCCTACTAAAGCCAATCAACACACGTAAGGGGTCTACTATATGTCAATGTTAGTAAAAAACTGGGGCATTTCTATCCTGTGTCAATCTAGCTTCACTTCAATTTGGCCTTGTAGAGTCCATAGGAGAAGTTGGGGATAAGTTGCATGGTAACCATATTAGAATTAGATGTATATAGACAAAATTTCCAAGTCCTACCCTAAGGGAGGAAGCGAGGAGAAAAAGGGTCCCTAATAACATGCACTCTGCAACCACTTAATGTAAATAACAATAGTAACAAATCTGAAGTCAGGTATAAATATACTTATGGAGAAAGTCCCCACAGTTGTAAAATGAATAGCTTATAAATAGTTTATTAGGTCCTTAGGCCAATGTAAAATAAACGGCGGGACACTTGAACATAATACAGAGCCTCCTTGTGACTCAGTGTATAGTAACAGCAGGAGGTTATAATGCAACGAAACCTCCCTGTAAACACTCAATACACAATAATGATGGATGCTAATTTAAATATACCCTTATCCAGTATAGTAGCAGCTGCAGTAGTAAACAAGGAGAGGGTACTCTCGATGACAATGCTGCAGATATAATTGTTACAAATATAGACAGGAAAGGGAGTGAGGAGCCACAGACAAACTGTCCACAATAACTCTGTGGAGATGCATAGACAGGCATAGCACAGTATGGTTTTATATGAGGATCCACAGAGCGGGGTTACACATGACTTATTAGCATCTATTACCTATTACGGTTCTTAGTGGTAGATGTAGGGAGGTCGCTGCTGCAGATATCTCCACTAAAACTAGCTACACCATACACCTGATTTTTTAGAAATTAGCTGCAGTTGAGTGTAGCTACAACTCACTACTCCAAACAGTTTAATTTTACTTAAGGGTGTACTAGCTATAATCACCTACCCGCCTGTCCTTTCCCCATGGCCAGAAACATAATGCTCATTAGGTCATTAGTATTTCTTTATTGCTGCATTAGTGTTAGGCTATTGATGGCTTCCTAAGCACCCACGAACGTACTTACATCGGTGTCCACTTAGTTCTGATTAATGCCCATCCACTATATTGCTTCACTTGTATAAAGTATCTAGTGACTAGCCTTTACAGTTCCTTGTTGGGCATACATCATTATTTATCAGTGCCTGTCTATGCATCTCCACTGAGTTATTGTGGACAGTTTGTCTGTGGCTCCTTTCCCGTCTATATTTGTAACAATTATATCTGCAGCATTGTCATCAGGAGTACCCTCTCCTTGTTTACTACTGCAGTAGCTACTATATTGGATAAGGGTATATTTAAATTAGCATCCATCATTATTGTGTATTGAGTGTTTACAGTGAGATTTCGTTGTATTATAACCTCCTGCTGTTACTATACACTGAGTCACAAGGAGGCGCTGTATTATGTACAAGTGTCCCGTTTATTTTACATTGGTCTAAGGACCTAATAAACTATTTGTAAGCTATTCATTTTACAACTGTGTGTTAGGGACTTTCTCCATAAGTATATTTATACCTGACTTCAAATTTGTTACTATTGCTATTTACATTAAGTGGTTGCAGAGTGCATGTTACTAGTGCCCCTTTTTCTCCTCGCTTCCTCCCTTCTCCTTAAGGGTAGGACTTTGAGTTTTTGTCTATATAGAATTCTCTTTCCCTAGTGCACCATCCACTTTATACTATATATAGAGGCTGAGCGGGCATCACCTTTTCTCTGTTTCAATAGAATTAGATGTATCCCATTTAGCACCTCTGGGTGCCATTATTTTCCTTTTATTTGTCTCCCCAAAATCCTCCATATCTGAAGTGTCATAAGTCTAACATACTGCATCAGATGTGAGTAACTGTTCTTACATACAGTATGCTGCAGCTCTGCTCTAAAAAAATGGAGCCATACGTCAAAGCACACTTTGCTCTATGGGGATATTTAGACCCCTAAGTGCTCATATATTTGACTTCTCAGCTAATGAAAGTTTACATCGTGGATTTGTTAATACATATGTAAATGTTGCAGACCTAAATTGAATTAATATGATAGTTTGTCCCTGCACCCCCAGAGTTCACAGTCTTAGCAATGTAGAGGAATCCGAACAGACTATATGATTACATATAAGTATGCACAGAATAACCTGTGGGGCTACTCGCTGTTGCTTATTTTCACTAACATTAAGAGACTGCACAGCGTAGAAAGTTACTACAGTGCATAAAGAACACTGTGGCATGCAATATATTATGGCACCTTCAATACTAGCAGCCCTGCTAAGACACTGTATACGAATGCGTAGCATGCCTCACTGGCATAGAATGGGTGGGGGGGGGGGGGGTGAAGTATTCAGAAGTTTTTAGGGTATTTGAAGTCATCTGCCTTTTTGAGAACTGGTTTAAACTTGGGTGTCCAGACATTTTCTGCTTCTGGAATGGGCTAATTCACATAAGCAACACATACTGTACAATTAGAAACACATAAATACCACAATATTTGTTCTGAATTTTTTTTTCAATGTAAAAAAACAAGTATACCCCTAATTATCGATGTTTGAGGTCTTGTTTTTCATTCTCTTGGATGTAAAATATTATTTACATCTTCTTGCATTTTTTTTTATAGCAAGTCGTCAAACTTTGTATTTATTTGACAGCGGTGCTCTCCAAGCTTTTTATATATGTTTCAGAAAGGTCAGACGACACATGCTATCACATTCAATATTACTTCATGTGACTGTCCTGCAATCCTCTATTGCACCAAATACTGTAGGTTTTCCTTTATTTACTGTGAATGACATATTTTTTTTCTCATTATCACACAACTATGATTTGGTACGTTTAGTAATTAAGATGAATTGGGTTGCAGAAGAGATACATTTAGTTATTGTTATTAATAATAATAATAATAATAATAGTATTTTGTGATATAGCACAGGCACAAAGTTCTGTACATAATTGTGCAGATACATTGAGTGCCTAAACTATGGAGAACTTACAATCTAATTTGTTTGTTTGTAGCACTGCGAGATAAAGGTCACAATGAGAGAACCCATTGTGACAATGAGAAATCACACAGGGATTTGAACTGCGTTCACTCAGTTCAAGGGAAATGTTCTTACCACCAAACTCCTCCTTCAATATCTTTAATTGAAAGTGATTACTAATCTAAAATACATGTGTAGCCCTTTTTGTGAACCGGCCGACCCACCCAATCTCACATTGGCCCCTCGTGGTCTAACCGGTCCCTTTCCCTGCAACACACCTGCTCTAAAGGACTACTGGTACTGCATAACCTGTGTGGCTCCAGGAGATCTGAGCCTCCGCTAGCTGGGAGCCTGGGGAAAACCCTTACCCTTACTTGGTGCAGCGCCTCCACTTACCCAGGATCCCCCGTTAGGAAAGATAGCCCTGAGTAAGAAATACAATGACACTCGTATACGATAAAACAATAACTAACACTTTACTTAACACACACATATAACTCATTACATAACATCACATAACATAACCTGATGCTCTACCCGCATCACCTCAACCCAATGTCTGGTGTTCCCCAACCAAGTGTCCTGTGATCACCCCACACCCAATGTCTCGTAACTCCTACGGAGGTCGTGGGTGACTGCGCAGTCACTATATTAAGCTAGGGCCCAGTTGGTGCACTTTATAATAATGAAGATACCTTCCGAGCACTCCGATGCTCGGGACCGCAACTTTCTTCTCAAAGGGTCAGACGTCCGTCTGATCCTTTCCAGGTACTCTGCCGGTGGACCCCAACGAGGGTCCCACCGCTCAACGGGAACTGCAACCGGACCACGGCAACACCAACCGCATGGGAACAGCAACCGCAGCTTCCTCCTATCGCTAACTACTACTTAGAGTGATAGCAACCCTAACCTAGGGCCTGTCCCTGAAGAACCGCAACCTGGGATGGCTTGAGGGAAACTCCTAGGGCCTGTGGACATAACCTGCCCCCCCTTCCCCCAGCTACCCAGTCCTAACTGTAACTGCTACTAGCTATTCCCAACTCACCTGCAGCTGACACACCGCACACACTGTCAGCCTGCAGGGATCCACACTTCACACACACTGCACGCACTGTGCCAGCACATACAGCGACACTACTCACAGGCAGCTGCAATCACACACAGCCCCTGGATCCCGCAGCAAACACACTGCTAGCACACTGTGCCTCTTTGACAGTGCCCACAGCACTCTCCGCTGCGACACTGCGAAACCAGCACCTTCCACACTCAAGGGTCACCTCCCTAGCTAAGGCGTCCCTCTTCAGTTACCCCCTGCCCTTTACCCGGGAATTGGGGCCTGCCTGGGAATCTAGGGAGGACCCTTACCTGATGCAGGAGCCACGCGCTCCCTGCACCCTTCCTACTCCTTCCTCTGCTCTGCCCTGACTGACTGTTGCAAAGCCCGGGAAATGTATCTCTTTTCCCGGGCTGAGCTTCCTTCAGCCCTATTGGCCACTAGGGAGCACCTGACCTCTGCCTCCCTAAGCCTCCTGGGAATTGTAGTTCCCAGAGGCTGCCTAATGCATTGGGGCCGCGTGCGCGCTTCCCTCGCGCATGCGCGAACCCCTAATGGCCGCCTCAACCTTCCTATCCTCTTCCCTACTCTCGCGCGACCTCTCCCTATCTCTGGAGTCCCATCGCGCGCTTTGTACTCACTGCGCATGCGCGAGCTAATGAGCAATGGCGGCGCCCTCCTCACAAGCCGCCCAGCCGGTGGCAACGCGATCGCGGCCCTAGCGACGGCCCGATCGCGTCCCCGGCAACCAGCCTGCACCGCTCCCTGCACCGGCCCCCACCTTCGCGGAGTGCCGGCGGGTCCGTCAAAGCCTCCGGCGGCACCCGCTACCTCACGGCACTCGCGGAGAGGGGCCAGAAAGAGAAAATTTACCTCGGGGCTACACATGTCAATTTCCATTTCCATAAAATGATTAGTTGTACCGTATATAATTTTATGCAGAGAACCCAAAAGGCTCTTTATTGCAGGAATGAAGATCCCAATCTGAGTTTAGGATAATGGAAATGTTTATTGATTTTTTTTTCTTTAATGAAAGGTTCTCAAAAGCTCTTAAAAGATATGCCTTTGGATCAGAATGTAGACAATCTATTTTGATTATTTATCTTGAACTAAAAGCAGGAAATGATTCATTTGATTCCTGCCACTTTTGGAGTGTTGCCACTTTGAGCTCAGGAAGAGTAGGCTTCCCTTGGCAGGTTTCCCTTGCACATTGATGAATGAACTTCTATGTTTAGAGCCAGCTAACATTTTATAAAGTCCAACAAGTAAGCCAAATATGATAAACCGTGTCTTTTTTCAGGTGAATATCCCTGCTTATACTCTCAGCATTGCCCAGAAGAAATGTTTTTATTCAAAATAGATTTTTGTGCTACAATTTATTGCAACTTTATTTAAAATAACCAAAATAAAAAATGTTCTTTCTAATCCACATGTCCCTTGTAGTATTAACCAAATACTGATGTATTTTACAAGTTTTATGTGAAGTGTCAAGAATGTACATAGCAAATAGTAGTTAACCAAACCTTTCAAATCTTTCCAGAAACTTATGGACATGAATTTGTCAAAATTGACCAGTTTTTTTTAATGGTTGACAGGTGAAACATTTTGTTAAAAATAATTAACAGTATTCCAATTTTACTTTCTACAGTGTAGTACACTGCTCTCATTCATTTATGTCCAGAGTCACTAAGCGCTGTGAGGCTATTTAATGTGACATTAATCTAGAGTAAGTTAACTTTATGTTAATAGTATCACTGTATCCACTAAAGTGAATAACCTAGTGTTAACCCCATTTTATGCCCATTTAAAGCATTGCATGAATTGTAATGGCCATTAGTAAAAATGATATGCAAACGAGTCATTATAATAAACATACCCTATGCACTAAGCTCTGTTAAGATTCATTCTGGTAAATACCGTAACATTATTTAAGTCATATGTAAAACTGGTGTTAGGTGTGATTTATTGTATGACAAAATGAGTTCCTACAATAGTACATAAAAGTTAATAAAATAATGTTTTATGCACTTTTTAGTATATTAACCACTTAGTAGCCCAAGTGGCCAGATGGCTAGGTGACCTCTAAGGGTTACACAGAAGTTAATATGCACCTACTGTATCACTAGTCTAACTATCCCCCTTGCATACCAAAGATACTTACAAACAGGCTATGTTATACAGAGATTTATCCCCCAGCTCCCAACCTCTAGGAGAGCCTAGATAGCCTCATTGTTTCCAGAACGGTTATAGAAGGAATTGGAAAAAAAATTATGCTATCCATAGCAATGTACTGACTGATCTTCAGGGTCAATGGGGCGATTCCCGAAGCTCCGATAAGTGGCTTTAAGAGCGCAAAGTACCCTTTAAGCCCGATAAAGGCTGCAGTGTGATTCACTAAGCAATGATAACTACGCTTTATCGCTCTTAAAAGGCCTTTTTTCAGCCCTTGGCGCAAAATGCGCCCGATCAGTCAAATGCGCTGATTTTTGCCAGTACTTGAGATTCACTTAGCAGCGCTAAGTGAATCGGCCTTAAAACTGCACCTGACAAAGGCAGACGCAAAAGGAGCTGGACTTAGAAAAAAATTATTTGTTGACCTTTTTGCAGGCACACCATCCATACAACAGGCCCACGGATGTCCCCGGCTGACCCTGCGGGGGTCCCCGGGTGATCCCCGCGGGACGCAGAGGAGGAAGGACCTCCCGAAGAAGAAGAAGTGCAGGGCATGGCCAATGAATATAAGAAGTCCCGGAAGAATACAGAGAAGACACAGATGAAGACCCCCGCTATGGATTACAAATAGAAGAAAGAAGACACAGACACTTTGGGATTGTAAGGGTTTTTTTTATGGTTACCTGGTTCCTGTTGTTGGATTATTTGTTTGAGACATCCGGTTCAATGGGATTCGGTGAGTGGGTCATCTAATGGTAAGTAAACAAAAGAAATGTATGTTATTTTACTTATACAGGTTTTTTTGATTTTTTTTCATCTCATCCATTTTTTTTTATGTCCATTTCTTGGCCCTGAATTTATGTGTGTCACTATGGACATACATATGTACAGGGACAGTCACTGGATGTATTGTATGTTTATTTTTAATGTTATTAAATTGTTTTGTATGCTCTTTTATTGCACCTGTATGTATGTATGTATGTAAACGATAGATGGACATACATACAGGTATAATAAAAACATGTTTGCCTACTGTTTGATTGCCTTGTTTTGATGTTTTTTTTTATTGTAATTTGCTGCTTTGTGTAAAAATGTGTTTGTAATGTACATTTTATTTTTTCAAATGTTATTTTAAAGGCTTATTTTTGGAAGTTAGATTTAGTCAGATGGTGGTTACTTTGACATAGATTATTTTTCAGAATGGTTTGTTTTTAGGATTTGAATTGTGTAATTGATTTTGATTGTAATTGATTTGAGATTGGATTAATTCATTGATGGTAATTTAATTCTGTTGAGTTGCTTTGTTTTTGTTTTAATTAATTAATTAATTAATTAAATCAAATGAATGATTAGATTTGTATCTTGTTTGGAATAGTTTATTTGATTTTGAGCATTGCCTGGCAAAGTATACATGATGCACATATTAATTCTATCATGTACACATTGTCATATTGAGTGTTTTTATTTGCATTTCTTAGATATTGATTTGGCTTGGTGCTGTTTGATATTGGGATTGATATTTGTATTTCGGCATGTATATCCTTAACCATTTCTTTGTATATTGGTTAATCATGCATATATATTATTATTATTATATATATTATATATGATATATATGATATATATGTATGTATGTAAGTTTTTCCCCTTAGATATCTCTTATCAAGTGAACCCTGAGATTTGTGCCTCTATTATATGAAAAAAGAGATTTAGCAGTTAGGGATTCGGCAAGAGAATATTCAGAAGCAAGAAGATGCCAATGCTTAATAATTATGTTTTTAATGCGCCCACTAAGTGTAATATACCTAGAGATGAAAGGGATTGAATAATCCCTAGTAGATCCATGGTTCCACTCATTTCTACTCAACAATGAAGACCTCAATGGGATCTCCGCTTTTAGGCGTTGTGTTTGAAGAAGCGTAGTCAGGTAACCACTGTTCTTGAACTCCCTCTGCATTGTATCTAGTCTGTGTGGGGCCTCCCCAGGTGTACTGATTATTCACCAAGCTCCCAAGAATTGGCTGTAGTGTAACCCTTTTATAGTGCTATGTGGATGATAACTATTGTAATGAAGCAGGTTATTCCTGTCAGTTGCCTTTGAAATATATCAGATTCAGGTCTGTGCCCTCGTCTACATATCATAGTATCCAGAAAATGTATCAATGTTTTATCCATCACAGAAATGAAGCCTACAGTATAGTGCAAAGAGAGCCATTAAGGTTTGCCACATATGTAGAGAAGCTCTCTTCATCACCTGCCGAGATGAGAAAGATATAATCTAGGTATCATACCCACGTACCACAAATTGTCTAAATATTTTATGGGAATAAACAAAATCATTTTCAAATTTGTTCATAAAGATATTGGCATATGTGGGTGGGACATTGGAGCCCATTGCTGTCCCCTGTTTTTGTACTTACAGATGCAGCGGCCATTATTTTAAGGCATCAAGGCGCCGTTTTCGTGTTCGCTGCTGTACTCCACGCGGAATGAACGCGGTCAATCGCCCCAGGCACGCGCGTTTATCGTGGTTGCTTTGTTTGAATTTTATGGATTTTTGTAATTATATGCAATGAAATTAATGAATTTTAATGTGTACAGTACTGTGCTACTGTGCTACTGTGCTACTGTGCTACTGTGCTACTGTGCTACTGTGCTACTGTGCTACTGTGTACTGTGCTACTGTGTTACTGTGTAAATTTCAGGTGTTTAAAAGCCAGAACACTACAATGCCATTTTATACACTCTCCTGCACTGGTGTCTTAAGGCGGTAAGGTTGGAAGTAATCCTGCGCCATCACATGGGTATTCTGAGGTATAAACCGCATGATTTCGTAATATTTTGGCCGCTGCATCTGTAGAAAGTGACCTCAAAGTGAAACAAAAAGAGCGTCCCTCTGGAACTTGTTCCCCTTTCTTACTTCAATCTCCAGTTAAAAGTACAAATGATGTCATTCAAGTTGTTTCTTAAGATTAGTAATGTCCGCTCCTTGTAATGAAAGTTTCAGAGAACCCTCTAATTTAGAAATCTGTTGTTGGGTGTCATCTAGGTCTTTGTGTACAGTATGTACTCTATCGTTAATATTATTAAGTACTGTAAAAGAAACACTTGTTCAGGATTCACTTCCATTTGTCAGAGAACCTTTTCTGCTCTGAAAATGGTGGGGGCCTAACATTACATCTTCTGTCTCTGAGGATACGCGTGAGGCGAAAGTATTCGGCTAGGGTAGTAGTTTGTAGTTCCAAAATGTTTTTGTGTTTTAGAATTTTTCCTAAATCTTTGGGTGTGTCAGGTACTGTATATAGTCCTCTAGCAGGATGTTCCTGCTACCTACACACAATATAGGTTTGTATATGCACATGTGCATGCATTTGCATATGAGGTGTCTGTCTCTGAGATAAAGGCATTAAGGTTGTTGTATGATGTATGTGCAAATATACAAAAATTATATGGTATAGACAGCACTATATATAAAGCTCAAATAGTTTTTAAAGATAATGACCTGAAGGGATGGTGATGCAGTAGGAATAAGCCTATTTCCTTTAATAGTAACTACACCCCTCCTGCCCTACCCTCATCCCTTCCTCCCCTCCCCTAATCCCCCTACCATCTTTCTTCCCCCCTCCTCCCTCCTTCCCCCACAATCCACCCTCCCCCTACATACAGTATGTCCTCCCCCCTCCTCTTTCCCCTTCCTATCTGCTTTGCCCTTCCCGTCCCTCCTCCCTCCTCCCCCTCCCTCCCTCCCTCCCTCCTCCCCTTCCTCTTCTCCCTCCTACTCCCCTAATCCCCTTTCCCCTCCTTCCTCCTCTCTCCCTCACCCCCTCCCCATCCCCACTCTGCCATCTATCCTCCTCCCCCTCTCTCCGATTAACCCCTCCTGCTCCCCCTTCTCTTTCCCCTCTCCTTCTTCCCCTCCATACTCCCCCCCTCTTCCCTACCCCTCCTCTCTCCTCCCCTTTCCTCTTCCCATACCCTTACCCCTCCCTCCACCATCCTCTGCTCTTCCACCCTTCTCCTCCCTCCTCTCTCCTGCTCCCTCCTCCTTTTCCCCTCCCCTTCCTCTTCCTACCTACCTCCTCACTTCCCCCTACTTTATCCTCCCCCTCCTCTCTTCTCCAGTAACCATTCCTCTTCCTCCCCTCTCACTCTCCTTCCTCCTCCTCTTCTCCTAACCTCCCCTTCTCTTCCTTCTCCCCACCCTACCTCCTCCCTCCCCATCCTCATCCCCTTTCCTTCCCTCCTCCTATCTTTCCCTCATCCTCCCCTCCTCTTCTCCCTCCCCCTCCATCTCACCTCCTCCTCCACTCCCCCTCCCCCTTCTCCAACCCTCCTCCCTCCCTGCCCCCAACCATACTCCCTAATAAATCCTCCCCATTTATCCAAGTCTCCTTCCTGCTACCAACTCCTTCTCCCCCCCCAACCCTTCCCCTTCAACCCACAAACCTCATTCACCTCTTTCCCTTCTCCCCCTCCTCTTCCCTCTCTTTCAACCCTCCTTCCTCTCCCCAACCCTCATTCATTCCCCCCCTCATCCCTCTCCTCCAACCCCCTCCCTCTAATCCAAACTTTCTCCCCCTCCTCCTCCCTCCCTACAATCCTCCTCCCTTCCTACCCCTCCCTCTTCCCCTCCCACTCCTCCTCCTCCCTACCTCTTCCCTTTCTCCTCACTTCCCTCCCTTGCCTCCGCAAGCCTCCTTTTCCCTCCCCGCAACCCTCCTACCCCCAACCCTCCTCCCACCTTACCCTCCTCCCACGTTACACTCCACCCACCTTACCCAAACCTCCTTCACCCCCTTCTACCCAACCCTTCCCAATCCTCTTCCTACTCCTCTTCCCCTCCCCCTCCTCCCCCTCCCTACCGCTTCCCTTCCTCCTCCCACTCTCCCTTCCCTCCGCAAGCCTCCTTCCTCCTTTCCTCCCCAACCCTCCACCGCCTCCCACCTTACCCAAGCCTCCTTCACCCGTTCTCCCCAACCCTCCTCCTCCCCAGTCCTCTTCCCCTCCGCAAGCCTCCTTCCTGCCTCCTCCACAACCCTCCTCACCCTCCCTCCCCTCAACACTCCTCCCCCTCCCCCCCAACCCTCCAGAATATTTAGCTTGAGACCTGTTAATCAGTTAGGCAGTTAAAATAAAAACCATCAGGTTTGTGTATCTGCCAAGAGTGAACACCTCAAAGGTTTATGTTTTTAGTTGCATATATTATGTTGACCGGACTTTATAGTAACTGGCTATAAAGCTAATATTTAAATTAAACTAATGTGCAACAGTAATTACTGGTCTTGGCTTTATTTTTCCATTTTTCATGATCTCGTTTTTTTTAAATAGGGAGACAGAAGAGAGAGAAGGGCCTACCACCTACTCCACATTAACTATGAAAACAAGGATATTAGCTTGTGGTCTGTTTTACTTAACAAGAATGCACAAGAGAGGATTACATTTCAGTATTTACAGAACCATTTTATAGATAGAAAGAGCTTTCTCAGATTTGTGAAAGTCAACAATGCAATATTTTTTAAGTGTAAAAAGATCAAGTTCTGTTTTAAAAATAGGGATCATTTGTTTTTTAAGTCCTTTCAATGCAATATAGACTGTGCAGTTGCATAGAAATTCAAAGAGGATGGATTTGTTTATTTTATAGGAATATACTTTTTGTAGGTCTGCAGAGGCATGTTACTATACTTATTCAATTACAGTCATGTTTTTCTAATTTGTTATTGTTTGACAAGGAAAAGATGGTGCAGCTTCATTTTATGCATAGCAGGCAATTTGTTATCAGAATTTCCTTTTTAAAGAACAAAAGATACTGCAGCACATAGATGAAGCACTGCTACTGTATATATAGTGTGTGTGTGTGTGTGTGTGTGTGTGTGTGTGTGTGTGTGTGTGTGTGTGTGTGTGTGTGTGTGTGTGTGTGTGTGTGTGTGTCTGTACTGTGTTAGCCGAGCTTAATAATCAAAAACAAATAGTTGAGACCGTTCTGTGGCTAACTAAATGCTTTTATTTGTTCGAACTTTCGAAATACAATGATCTCTTCTTCGGGCGATGTTACAATGGATTAAGCAAAAATATTTACTTTGAAACAGAGCAGATTGGAATGTTATCTGTGGGTAAAGCCTACCCCTCTCCCCTATATACAGTATGCAATTGATGACTTAAGGTGTTAAATTGTCCCTGAATGCTTCTGATGTTAGAGTGTGTATGTGTGTAAATCTTAATATCCTAATTTATAAAGCGCCCACAGTGTATACAGCGCTTTACAAAAGGTGTGTGTGGATGGGGAGTGTATAACAATGGTGTGTGTAGGTGTTGAAATGTAAGAGTGTGTTGCATTTCTGTGCATGTGTGTGGCTACTATGTAGTCCCTATTGGTATAAAGGGATAGAATTGCATTGTACATTTGTATGTGTAAGCGACAGGTGGGTGTGCATTCATACAGCGCAGTATTTATAGACATGGCCTTAGCATGTCCGGGCTGTGGCCCAGGAAGCTTCGGTCTCGGTTTAGGCCACCGGTGAGTGTCCCGAACAGTTTAATAAATTTGCATTCATGCAACCGTCTCTCTTTCAGTGTTCTGAGATTACCTTTGAGTATGGCCACCTCAGATCATTCATCTTATGGCCAGAGTCAGAGAAATGTTCGCCGACAGGACTGTCTCTTGTTCCGTGTGTGATGCTGTGGCGATGCAGATTCATTTTCTTGTTAAGCCCCTGTCCCGTCTCACATATGTACAGTATGTAGTAGCAGCCCCCTGGGCATTTCCTGCATATGATAAGATACACAACATTGCAGGAGGAACAGGTGAACCTTCCTTTGACTTTGTACTCCAGATTCCTATGTGGTATTTGTATTGTGCCCGCTGTGTGGAGCATTGCGCAGGTTTTGCATCTTGCGTCCTGGCATGGTCTTGTCCCGCATTCAGTTGTATTATTCAATACTTTACTTCTCACCATAATTTCCTTGAGATTATGACATTGTCTGTATGATAATAAAAAGTGATCTCCTTGAAAACAGAAAGAAAGAGACAAGCAACAAGGTACCTTTGGTGGTCACATATAACCCACACCTAGAAGCCCTAAGCAAGATCGCCAGGGAACTACAACCCATTCTCCAGGAAGCTACAAGACTGACACAGGTTTTCCCTGAAACACCCTTATCATACAGACAACCTCATAATCTCAAGGAATTTACATTACAGGTGATTGATCGCCTGTAAGGGCTGCTCCGGGAGACACAGAGAGTGTGCTCCGGGAGACACAGAGAGAGTGACTGCTTTTCTCTGTTCTCTCTGCACAGCTCTTAGGCTATGGTCCTGCTGCGGCCGGCGGCACGCGTGGCCGTGCGGCCGTGGACCACCAGCTGCTTGCCTCTGTTCTTGATGTCCCCACTTGCTCCTTCCGGCGTGGCTGACTGCGTGCTGTGACGCGTCAGCCAGCCGGAGCTACAAGGAGCTTGTGGTTTCGGCGAGTGCCGCGTCACGTGGCATGCAAGGGAACCAATCACGGATTTGATCCCAGCAGCCAATCCGATTTCCCCCCCCCGTTCCATTCACCCCCCGTTCCGATTTCCCCCCCTGCTCCGATCCCCCTCCGACCCCCCATTCCGATTTCCCCCATTGCTCCGATTTACCCCCCCCCGTGTTTATTTGCCTGTGAGTCTGTGAGTGGAGGGGAGCAGGGAAGGAGCTGCGGGAGGGAAGATGTGTGTGTGGGGGGGACGGACGAATGGACGGACCCTCCGCTCAAACCACGCCCCCTCCCGTTCCAGCTCCCGCTCCCTACAGACCGCCAGTAGCGGTCAATTGCCTTTCAGCACGCCGCCTGTCTGCAGCGTGGGCGCGCTGACTGAGGCAGCGGGGCCTTAGCCTTAAGCTCGTAAGTTATTGTGTGCGGCCGTGCGTGCCTGTGCAAACGCACACTTTTTGTGTGTATCGAGTCCGTGCTGCCGGGAGCGATATGCTGGGAAGGTAGTGTGTGTTTATGTGTGTGTGTGTATATGTGAGTGTGTGTGTATAGATTGGGTGAGTGAATAATTACTTAAATAATATTTTTAAAAGAAAAATAAACAATGTTTGATAAATATTTTTTTTTTATTTGTGCACTTATTGACACACACACACACACACACATTAACAGCGGCGGTAGCGGCGAGAATTCATTATTTTCCTCATCTTCCCCCCTGTCGGTCTGTTCCATGTACTGTACACTGCCGTGCGCGCGCGTGGCCCTATTATATAAAGGCTGACTAACCTCAGCCAACTATAACTGCCACGTGCGCGCACGGCGCAGCAAGCACATACACTATAGAACAGCCCTTAGACTGAAGGTGGGCCCGGTAGTATTAATGTGGCAGAATTCCCAATTAGAAGCAGGGACACCTGCTGCCTTAATCCATTTCACTGTATAACCGCTGCTCATTTAACATAACCATGTATTGTTATCAACTCTGTGCCCAGGTCATACTTAAAATGAGAGGCAACTCTCAATATATTACTCCATGGTTAAACATTTTCTTAATAAATAAATACATTTAGGGCAACCATCATTAATGGCCTTTTGGGGGCAGGGAAGATACAATCAGACCACGGTCGGGCTCCGTTCTTCAGCAGTTTCCTCGCACCCAAACAGAACTTAAATAGCAGTGTGTGTGTGTGTGTGTGTGTGTGTGTGTGTGTGTGTGTGTGTGTGTATATGTATATGTATATGTATACACCACGAGGATCCAGCCCTTCAACGGAGGTGTACCGGATGAGTATTCATTACTACCCATACTATTCCTGCTGTATTTACAGATTAATGCGCACATTTTGGCCATTTTTGTGAGTGGACTGTTTTTATCTTTTGGAATTTATTGAATATTACTACAGAATTATGCTATGGAGGCTGCGCTGTCTTCTCTTGTTTTGCAGTAAATCGTAGGAAGTGGTTGATCCTGTTGACAGCTGCACGACATTTCTAGCTTTTTTATTTCCAATTTGGCATTTTATTGCTCGTTCATTATCCTTTTGCTTCTGCCTCCCTTTTCCCTTGTTTTTTTAGTTTGAAGCATTTAGCCATTTTTTTACTTTCACACTACAGTTACCCTGCCTATCATTGGCACTGTAAAATTATCTTTTTTTTGTTATAGCTGGGTGGAAGGCATTCTAAAACCACTTGTCAGGAACACATCCAGCTATATCCAGGACTCACTTTACACAAGTATATTTCCTAGATACCATCAATACAATAAAGAACAAACAAATCCAGACTTCTGTATACCACAAATCTACAGACAGGGCCAGCTATTTGCACCCCACACACACTAAGCATGCAACCATCTACAGTCAAGCCATATGACAGAACCAGATATGCTCCGACACAGCAGACAGTGGCCAACAGATTACAGCCTTGAGATCAGATTTCATAAACCGTGGATATAACCACAGAATTGTAGACCAGCAAATCCACAAAGCCACCAGAATACCAAGAAGTGATGTCCTTGAATACAGACAGAAAGAGACAAGCGACAGGGCACCTTTGGTGGTCACATATAACCCACACCTAGAAGCCCTATGCAAGATCGCCAGGGAACTACAATCCATTCTCCAGGAAGATACAAGACTGCTACAGGTCTTCCCTGAAACACCCTTATTATCATAATCTCAAGAAAATGATGGTGAGGATTAAAGTATTCAACAGTACAACTGAATGCGGTACAAGACCATGCCAGGATGCAAGATGCAAAACTTGTGCAATGCTCCACACAGCGGGCACAATACAAATACCACACAGGAATCTGGAGTACAAAATCAGAGGAAGGTTCACCTGTTCCTCCAGCAATGTTGTCTACCTCACCATGTGCATGAAATGTCCACAGGGCTGCAACTATATAGGTGAGACGGGACAGGGGCTTAACAAGAGAATGAATCTCCATCGCCACAACATCACACGTGGAACAAAAGACAGTCCTGTCGGCGAACATTTCTCTGACTCTGGCCATAAGATGAACGATCTGAAGTTGGCCATACTCAAAGGTAACCTTAGAACACAGAAAGAGAGATGGTTGCATGAATACAAATTTATGCAACTGTTCGGGACACTTAGCGGTGGCTTAAACCGAGACCGCAGCTTCATGAGTCACTACCCTGATACAAGAGAACTCTCTTCCCATGAGTGCTAAAGGCCATGTCTATACATACTGTGCTATATGAATGCACGCACAGCTGTCTCTTACACATACAAATGTACAATGTAATTCTTTCCCTATATACAGTACCAATAGGGACCACATAGTAGCTACACACATTAGTGGTAATGCAACACCCTCTTACATTTCTACACCTACCAACACCATTTGTATACACTCCCACTCCACACACACACACACCTTTTGTAAAGCGCAGTATACACTGTGGGTGTTTTATAAATTTGTATTTACACACATACACTTACATCATTAAGATTAGGGACCATTTAACACCTTAAGTCATAAATCGCATACTGCACAGGGGGGAGGGATAGGCTTCAGTCACAGATACATTCAAGGATGCACTGTTTTTAAGTAAAAACCTCTCTTGCTTTATCCATTGTAATACCGCCGCAAGAAGAGATCAATGTATCTCAAAAGCTCGCACAAATAAAAACATTTTGTTAGCCACAGAACGGTATTGTCTATTCGTTTTTGTGTGTATATATATACAGTGTGTGTGTATATATATACAGTGAGTGTGTGTGTGTGTGTGTGTGTGTGTGTGTGTGTGTGTGTGTGTGTGTGTGTGTGTGTGTGTGTGTGTGTGTGTGTGTGTGTGTGTGTGTGTATATATTATATATATATATATATATTATATGATATAGATATATATATATATATATATATTGTGACATAGTCCAAAGATGTTAGACAGCTTTCTGCCCCGTTTTAGGTCAGAAAGTGCAGGAATAGTACAAAATGATCCATTCCACAGCTTCACATTTACTCAGGCTGGTGGATGGAAAGTACAGACCACAGATTACAATGTGTCTAGTTCTCCCTCACCTGCTTTCCTAATCACTAGCACAAGTATTTAGAGCAGAGAGGGTTTCATTTCAGTCTCTCTTATTAGAGCCTGGAGGCTGGGGGTATTGCTGCTCCCCTGCATCCAGTTCGGGGAGTACACCCCCTTCAAGTATCGCAGTACCCGAATATTTGCATGGACACTTGGGACCGAGTTCCCACCACGAACAGATAAGACAAACAAATGTTTATTACTGTGTCTAAAGACTGAATGCTGTATCTAGTGACCCTAAATAAGAGGGCATTGTTTTAAGTTGGGGAACCAGGTTAGTTGGCCCAGCAGAAGTTAGAGAGGCTGATTCTGCTGTGTAGTTAGATCAATGAATGGGATAGGATTTTGTTTATATGATTTATTTCTGTTTCTTAAAGTAACAGTGTGTGAAATATTATAACACTGATATGAGTAAACCGCTGAAGGTTAATAGCTGAGTGCCTCCTGCCTACACATGTTAAAGCTGCAGTCCCTTACTGGGATGAAAATAAAGCAGGCAGAAGCCTGAGTTAAGCAACGTAATGCTTTGTATGATCCTGTTATTTGTATAATTAACCCTAGAAGACTGTGTCAGGAAGATCCCAGACAGACGTCAGCGCTACAAAAGAGGGGCGTTTGTCACAATATATATATATATATATATATATATATATATATATATATATATATATATATATATATATATATATAGCAAATGGAAATATTACTGCATGCTCATTTGCATGTCTTAGACAGGTCTGCAACCCTGCCTTTCACCATTATCACCCAGCACACAGTGCTTCCACTGCATCAAGGGATTCTGGTAAATAACATGCAAATAAGCACACAGTGCCATCTTTTGCTTCAAAACCATATAACATGAGCATTGAGGAGCAGGGACACCCACTGAGTTTATCATCCCGGGCAGTTTATTGCTTTACTATATTGCTCGCCTATTTTTAAGTCTGCTGACATAATAACTCCCAGGTCCTTCCCTCTATAGTAGTTGACATTATAGTGCCATTAATCCTGTATTTTGGGGTTTTGTCACCCAAGTGAATTATTTTTAACTGAACAGATGTAACAAGACTTACTGTTCTCATAACTATGGGAAAAT
Organism: Ascaphus truei; assembly: GCF_040206685.1. NCBI lineage: Eukaryota > Metazoa > Chordata > Amphibia > Anura > Ascaphidae > Ascaphus > Ascaphus truei. The sequence continues at coordinate 498,935,348 of NC_134483.1, read as the reverse complement.
AAGTGCAATGCCTCAGCACTTCATTGCATGTTGCCATCCCGTGACCATAGCTAAGCTGCGACTGCTCTTCTGGTGTTTTGCAGCTTCCATAGTTCTTTAAATTAACAATAGGTGATGCCAGTGTGTACTTAAGCTAAATTCAATGTACACAATTCTGAGGTTATTGCTACAGTCATGCAGATTCTATGTAGTACGGTCTAAGAAAAGTGACAGTAGTTTTTTTTAAAGAGACCCGTAACCACCTCTTTTTCCAATACACTCAATGATAGAAAACTAAAGACACCAGGCACCTACTGTATTCTATAAACTTCGATAACTAACTCATTAAGGTTTTTGAGCACTTCACGAACGATTTGGCAAGATTGCTATTCAGAAAACTCCGAAGACCTGCCAAACTCGTTCAGGAAGTGCACTTTCCCGCGCAGTAGCGCTGCAGCCCAAATACACCAATCAGGAGCTCAAAAACAGCTCTAATTCACATTTTTCTAAAATCACTCTATTCTAGTAGCTAGTATTCTAACTAGCAAGCTTATCACCGATCTCATCTCACCAACCCAAGGGTGGTGGGATGGAATTGGCGAGTAGGAATTAGAAAGATTTTTTTTTTTTTTTAAACATTTTTATTAGGAAATAAACAAGATTACAGGCATATATCACAACCTCCTAATACACAGTCGTTTTCCTTTTTTTCCATCTCTAAGGGTAGGGGGGGAGTACCGCCAAGAAAGGCGTGACCTCTGGGTCACATAGTGACCTGGGGAGCGAGAGGTCTGAAAAAGAAAAGGGGCTAGGGGGGGTGTGGTCTGGGGGGAGAAGGGGGGTTCCCTACCCAACTGTGATGACCCGTCTATTATTCATACATCGGTCTTACTGACCACAGGTCCTGTATACGGACCCTTTTGGGGATCAATGGCCTGCCCAGGGTTCCCAGACCTTGTAGTGACTCTCAGTCTTACGCTTAAGGAAAGCTGTCAACCTCTCCATTAGCATCACTTCATCTTCATCTACTCTTCTCTTAACCGCCTGTTTGGAGGGGGGTGAGATCTTTTTCCAGGAGAACGCCACAGCACACCTAGCCGCAGTAAGGATAAAGGAGATTCATTTCCCTACTGGGCGGTCAATTTCCTCTATTGGCTTGCCCAGTAGGTAGGTCAGTGGGTCAGGTGGGATTGTGAGGCCGGTTACCTCTTGGATTAAAGTTTGGATTGTAAACCAAAAGTTCTCGATTTTTGGGCATGACCACCAAATGTGGGCCATGTCGCCTCTCTGCCCACAGCCTCTCCAACATAGATCTGAGGCCAGGGGGTAGATTTGCTTCAATCTAACTGGGGTAAGATACCAGTGGAACATGATTTTGTAAATATTTTCTTTTGTTGTGGTACAAATGGAAGTTCCTGAAGCCGAGTCCCATATGTCCTCCCAGTCTTCTCTATCTATATCTATATTTAACTCCGCCGCCCACTTGGACATATAGTCGTGAGTGGAGGGGCCCACTGCTATCTCATGCCAGCATATATTTTAGAGATCAAGGCTGTTTGATGAGTGCCCGTTTGGCACAGCATCTCAAAGTTTGTGAGAGGAGGAAACTCAAATTTTGGGGACACTTTTTGGAGAAAGTGTCAAATTTGGAGATACTTAAATGGGCCCAGTTCTGAGGTCTCGTGCTTTGCACGTAGTTCTTGAAAGTTTAGCAGCTTTCCACCGCTCAACAGGTCGGCGATCACCCTGGTCCCCTTCAGTCTGAAATTATCAAATTGTTTGGGTTCGCACCCTGGAGGGAAACTGGGGTTATTGAATGTGCCTCAGATGTGCTAATTAAGCAGACAGAACAACACTGTCAGGTGACTTTTTAGGCCTATATAAACCCAGTCAGAACAGCTAGTCTGCTTGCAGCCCATATCCAAGTGGCCCATTATAAGTGGCATGTCTACTGAACAACTGAAGTTTAAAAGGAAGTTCAAAGAAGTGAGGAAGAAGTGGACACCCCATCTGGCCCTGATTCCTGCATTTGAAGTACGCTGGAAAGGAGGATATCATCAATACCAGACTGTATCATTACTGCTGTGATGCTGCCTTTACCATTTATATTTGCTGTAACTTCACTTCTTCTCAAATTATGCACTACTTTCTACCAGCCTCAGTATGTCTCAAACCCTATTCATATATCTCCATCTCTCCTTCCTTCCCCACTTCTCAGTTCACATGAACTCCTTTCTTACCTGCGTTGTCTGACAACACACAGCTATATCCCCTGCACTAAAAAACACCCCTACAAATCCTCCTCACACATCCTCTTTCTATCCATGCTTCTCCTCCTTGCTTCTGGGGATATCTCTCCCAATCCTGGTCCCTGTCTTATTTCTACTTGCTTTCGTCCTCGCCTCCCACATGCAACTTCTACTCCTTCTGGTGTCAACCCCTCCAACCTCATACACATCCCCTGCCACCCTCCCTCCTCTCTCCCATTCTCCTGTGCTCTTTGGAACGCACGCTCTCTTTCTAACAAGTTCCTCTCTGTACATGACTTCTTTCTCTCTCACTCCCTGCTTCTCTTTGCTATAACTGAGACCTGGCTCACTCAGTCTGACTCTGCTCTGGAAGCTGCCCTCTCCTATGGTGGTCTTTCCTTCTCCCACACTCCGCGCCCTGATGGCAGGGGTGGAGGCGTGGCGCTCCTGCTCTCCTCTGTCTGCCATTACCGAACCCTTCCTATTCCCCCCTCTCTTGCTTTTCCCTCCTTTGAGGCTCACACTGTCCAGATCTTCTCTCCTCTCCCTGTTCATGTGGCGGTCATCTATCGCCCACCTACCTCTACTCATCCCCCTTCTGCCTTTCTCTCTCACTTTGAATCCTGGCTCTCTTTCTTTCTCTCCTCAGACTCCCCTGTTTTTCTCCTTGGGGACTTCAATTGCCACATTGATGACCCCTCTCTCTCTTGGGCTTCCCGCTTTCTTTCTCTTATCTCTTCTTTTGGCCTTCAACAGTGGACTGCAGCTAGCACCCACAAGGATGGCCACTACTTAGACCTGGTTTTCACTAAAAACTTCTCTCTCTCTGATTTCTCCATTTCCCCTTTTCCTCTCTCTGACCATCATCTCATCTCATTCTCTTTATCTCGCTTCTCCCCTTCTCCACCTCCATCTACCCCCCGGTTCTGCAGAAACCTGTGCTCTATTCACTTACCTGACTTTGAGTCCACTTTACGCTCCTCCCTCTCCTCTCTCAGCTCTGCTACAGACCATGACAACCTGGTCAGAAAGTACAACTCTGTCTTGTCCTCGTCTCTTGATCTACATGCCCCGCTTTCTCTCTGCCGCCCTCGCCCTTCTAACCCTAGACCCTGGCTAAATTCCCACACGCGCATGCTGCGTTCCTCCACTCGTTCCTCTGAACGCCTCTTGAGGAAGTCTCACACTCTCGCAGACTTCCTTCACTACAAATTTATGCTATCCTGTTTCAACTGTGCCCTCTCGCAAGCTAAACAAGCCTACTTTTCTTCACTAATCAAGTCTAACCCACGCCGACTGTTCTCTGTCTTTGATACTCTACTCAAACCACCCTCAGCTGCCTCTCCTTCCTCCATCTCCGCTCAGGACTTTGCTGACTATTTTAAGGAAAAGGTGGAATCCATACGGCAGAACATCCCCTCTGTTTCTTCCCCCCATCCTACACCTCTTCCTAACTCTCCTCCTGCCTTCCTTGACTCTTTTTCCACTGTCTCAGAGGAGGATGTGTCGCTGTTGATCGCCTCTTCTCCCTCTACCACTTGCCCTCTTGACCCCATTCCCTCCCATCTCCTAAAACCTCTAGCTCCTACTATAATCCCTACGCTTACACACATTTTTAACTCTTCCCTCTGCTCTGGAACCTTTCCATCCTCCTTCAAACATGCAACAGTCATACCATTACTCAAAAACAGCAAGCTTGACTCTACCTGTCTTTCTAACTATCGACCTGTCTCCCTCCTGCCTTTTGCCTCTAAACTCCTTGAACGTCTTGTATTCTCTCGCTTGCTCCATTTTCTCAACACCTATTCTCTCCTACACCCTCTACAATCTGGCTTCCGCACTGCTCACTCCACCGAAACAGCCCTCACTAAAATAACTGACGACCTCCATGCTGCCAAAGACAGAGGTCATTACACTCTGCTCATATTACTCGACCTCTCTGCAGCATTTGACACAGTGGACCACCCTCTTCTTCTCCACATTCTCCATACTCTAGGTATTCGGAACAAAGCTCTATCCTGGATCTCATCCTACCTCTCCCATCGTACTTTTAGTGTCTCTTCTGCTAACACCTCCTCCTCCTCTATTGATCTCTCTGTGGGGGTACCCCAGGGCTCTGTCCTGTGACCTCTTCTCTTTTCTCTGTACACAATCTCTCTAGGTGACCTAATAACATCTTTTGGGTTTAATTATCACCTCTATGCCGACGACACACAAATATACTTTTCAACACCTGATCTTACACTTGCTGTACAAACCAAAGTTTCTGAATGTCTCTCTGCTATATCATCCTGGATGGCCCTCCGACGCCTTAAACTCAACATGGCTAAAACAGAGCTCCTCATACTTCCTCCCAAACCTGGCCCTACTACCTCCTTCCACATTACTGTTGGAACTACAATCATTCACCCAGTATCCCAAGCACGCTGCCTAGGGGTCACACTCGACTCCTCTCTCACATTCGCCCCTCACATTCAAAACATTTCTAAAACTTGTCCCTTTTTCCTCCGCAATATAACTAAGATACGCCCTTTCCTCTGTTGTTCGACTGCTAAAACTCTGACTCAGGCCCTCATTCTCTCCCGTCTTGATTACTGTAACCTCCTGCTGTCTGGCCTTCCTGCCTCTCACCTGTCTCCCCTACAATCTATCCTAAATGCTGCTGCCAGAATCACTCTACTCTTTCCTAGATCTGTCTCAGCATCTCCCCTCATGAAATCCCTCTCCTGGCTTCCGATCAAATCCCGCATCTCACACTCCATTCTTCTCCTCACTTTTAAAGCTTTACATTCTTCTGCCCTTCCTTACATCTCATCACTAATTTCTCGCTATGCACCATCCAGACTCTTGCGTTCTTCTCAAGGATGTCTTCTTTCTACCCCCTTTGTATCTAAAGCCCTCTCCCGCCTTAAACATTTTTCACTGACTGACCCACACCTCTGGAATACCCTTCCCCTCAGTACCCGACTAGCACCCTCTCTATCCACCTTTAAGACCCACCTTAAGACACACTTGCTTAAAGAAGCATATGAATAGCACTGTGGATATTCTGAACACAGGATACATAAAGATTGGCCCCCTGCAGACGCACTTACCAGAACTCCCTCCTACTGTCTCTGTACGTTCTACCTACCTACCAATTAGACTGTAAGCTCCTCGGGGCAGGGACTCCTCTTCCGAAATGTTACTTTTATGTCTAAAGCACTTATTCCCATGATCTGTTATTTATATTATCTGTTATTTATTTGATTACCACATGTATTACTACTGTGAAGCGCTATGTACACTAATGGCGCTATATAAATAAAGACATACAATACAATACAATTGTGGATCAGTGTAAGCAGTGAACCTGTGGATGATAGTTTAAACTTAGTTTTACATTTCCGCCAAACTTCCCAGGTGTGTCTCACAGCACCGAGCTCAAATCTGTGGAGAGATCTATCTCCTCTGTCCATACTCCAAAGATGGGCCTGCAGAGAAAGTTTTTACGTTGTGGGATTCAATATCTAACCAGCAGTAGAGGCCCGGGTCTGCGTTCCACACTACGGCTTGCCTCAGTTGGGCTGCTAAATAATATTTTGAGATATCTGGAACACCTAGGCCCCCTCTTCCTCTGGATGACAAAAGGACCGACCTGGCGACCCTGGGTCTTTTGCCCTTCCAAATAAATTTAAACATTTTATTTTGAATGTTTTTAAGTTCAGAGCCAGGGACATGGATCGGGAGTGTCTGGAAGAAGTATAACAATCTAGGGAGTATGTTCATTTTTACCGAGATCATCCTCCCGATCCATGAGATCTGATAACCTTCCCATTTATCCAGATATTTTTTTAATTTTTCCGAACAGGGCCGGATAGTTATATTTATATAGTGATTGGTAGTTTCCTGATACATTCACTCCCAGATATTTAATGTAGGAGGAACTCCATCTATAGTTAAAGTTTAATTTCAGTAGGTTGACTTCTGGCTCTGGTACATTTAGGTGTAGGGCTTCTGATTTGTCATTATTAATTTTGTAGTCCGAAATTTTGCCAAGCTCCACCAATTCTTTATGTAGGTTGGTAAGGGATGTTTGGGGGTGGGTTAAGGATAATATTATATCATCGGCAAAGAGAGAAATGTTATAATTTGTTTCACCAATTGGTACGCCCTGAATGTTTACGCTCTCGCGTATTTTGGCTGCCAGCGGCTCGATCATCAGGGCGAAGAGGAGAGGGGAAAAGGGGCACCCCTGCCTTGTACCATTTTTAATTGAAAACCGCTGTGCTGTGCCTCCCGGGAGTTTAATTGCTGCTGATGGGTTTTGGTACAGTGCTCGGACCCCCTCTAGGAATGAGTCCTTGAAGCCGGATTTCTGCATGGTTTTGTCAAGTAATAGCCAATTGATTCTGTCAAACGCCTTCTCTGCGTCCAAGCTCAGAAGGACCGCCTTGGTATTTGTGAGATTAATATGATCTACTATGTTTATGATTTTGCGGGTATTATCCGAGGCTTGCTGGCCCGAAACAAACGCCACTTGGTCGTTGTGAATGAGTCTGGGTAGGATGGGGTTTAGTCTATTAGCTAGTATTTTGCTATAGAGTTTGATGTCGTTATTCAGCAGCGATATGGGTTGGTAGCTCCCACACTGCATTGGGTCTCTGAAATCTTTATGAATTATTGCCAGATTGGCTAAGGACATTGAAGCTGGTATGGGATCACCCTCCATAAAGGAGTTGAACAGGTTTAATAAGTGAACTGATAGGGACAGGAGACATCTCTTATAGTAGGCATTTGTGAACCCATCAGGGCCGGGGGCTATAGAAAGTTTTAGTGCTTTTACCGCATCCGCCAATTCCTCTTTTGTTATTTTCCCATTAAGTGTCCCATTCTCCTCCTCTGTTAAGGATGGGAGATTACAGTTATCTAAATAGTCCGAGATTGCTGTGGACCTTGATGCTCTGCTGTTTTCCTCTTGGGTTCTGAGGTTGTATAGTTTGGTATAGAATTTGGTGAATTCCTCCGCAATTTGTTTATCATTATATATTATTTCGCCTGACCTATTCTTAATCGCAGTTATTTGGGACCTTTATTGTACCCCTCTTAATTTGCTGGCTAAAAGTCTGTCAGCTTTATTGCCCTTGTCATAGTATCTCTGGTTAGTCCATCGGAGGGCTTTTTCGACATCCTCTAGTTGGATCTTTTTCAATTAGTTTCTAGCGGCAGTTAAGGCTTTATATATTTTCCCCGAAGGGTTGGATTTGTGTTGTTGTTCTAATTTGATTATTTTCTCTGTCAAGTCTTTGAGTAATTTCACTTTAACTTTTTTTCTACGGGATGCTATAGAGATAAGAGTACCTCTGATAGTTGCCTTATGGGCCTCCCATAGTACCGCTGGGGATGAGACTGAACCTGATTTGATCTTAAAGTACTCTGACAGGGCTGATTTGATTTCTCTCTCTCTCGGGTGATTCAATAATGAGTCATTTAGTTTCCAATTAAATGTGCTTGACTTTACGAATGGAACAGAGAGAGTTAATGAAATGGGGGCATGGTCCGACCATGTTATCGGGCCTACTTCCGATTTTAGAGAAGCCTCCAGGACATTCTTGGTTGTAAAAAGGTAGTACTTTATATCTGGTTATAAAGTTATAAAGGAAAAACAACCGCTCATCCAAATATGTAGTGAGTATACTTGTAAGGTAACCAGAGGTGCTCTGAGGGATATATAACTAGTATATCTGGGTTGATCCAAAGAAAGGATCAAAAAGGTTCCCTCACAATCGAGCACTCAATGTATGGAGTGCAATAAGTAGACTAACACTGGTCTACCAGATAAATACTGTTGATAGGTAAAATAGGCCCATCATAACCAACTTGGCCAGGAAAAACAATAAAGTTTTATTCAAATATATATATTAAAAACACATAAATCACATTCAAACATTAAAATAACCCCGTAGTTAAGTGGCAAGATCAGCAAAAATATATAACCCTTGGTTATTGATTCTAAAATCTATTTATTTTGCTGTCAAAAAACGTCAAATTTCACAGACTCTATTGTCTCACAATTAGTAGGTAAGTATAAGCAGGTAGATATTGTTCTTAGCCTAGGCACATGTCATGCAACATGCCTCTATAGCATATTGGTGAGCAGAAATGTCAATCACGTGTTAACCACTGCACAGTAAAGCAAGTCTATAGTAGGTATCAATCTCAACCTAGGTACATGTCATGTGACATGCCTTTATAACATGTTAGCGAACAGATAATTATTCATGCATTAGATACTGCATCTTAATACAATGATATAGTATAGTATTGCCCCCACCATGGAGCAAGGTAACCGTTGTTATAGCTGTATTCTAGTCACTAAATGAACCTGTTTGGTCTATGCTATATATAACTAGGTGTAGCGTTGTTGTTAAGATATATTTATCACCATGGAGCCTTTTCACATATACCTTGCTGTTTGTATCTTGTGTGTAATATCACCACTACGATCAGGTATACATCCGCAACATAGTACTGTATAACACAAAATAGCGTAATAGACCAAAATAAATTAAAGGCAATTGGTATAGTAACCTAACGGTGCATAGAATCACAGCTAATACACCACTAATCGCTATTGCTAATACAAGCCTGGCGGGAAAGTCTCCTGCTATTCCTACGATCAGACGCTGCCACTTCTGATGACGTCACCTATGACGTCATCACGTCCCGGCGATCGTTTCGCGTAGGCTAAACACGCTTCTTCAAGGGGAGGAGTGTGCTTCCTGGCTCGTTCTGGCCTTATTTATGTACAGCACAATTTATGGGTTTATTAGTTGAGCATGAAACTAAAAAACTAGAAGCAGTGAAAATTGAAATCAAATCACTTTTGACAGATGTGACTAAATGGAAACCTGACCCAACCTTCGAATCACTGGAAAATAAATTAAAAACTAATATAGAAAAACTAAAAAATGAACTAAAAGAGAGAAAACATAAGAAATATATCCGTGACCACGAAGACTTTAAAGAAGGAAAAAATTTCCATTTTAAAACCAGAAACAGGCGATATAACACCTATCCCAGAACCCAAGAATCTTCTACGGAATGGGAGGTCTCTGCTAGTGACACTGAGATAGATATAGGCGCACAACAACTAGACACTTCAAATCTAGGATTTGTGGCCCCCTTTCCCCTACCCCAAAGAGGGAACTCTTTTTTAGAGAACCCAGGTCTCTTCCCTATACCTACCACAAGAGGAAGACAAGGAGGGGGAAGGGAGGACTACTTAAGGGACCGGGAAAAATGGGGATACAAGGAACCCCCAGGAGGGGCAGACGAATGAGGAGGCGCAGGTGATTAATCTATCCTCCAAAAACTTGAACTAGGAACATATTAGTCTTCTATCTAAGGGTTTGTCATTCTGCCCAACTAGACAATTTTGAATGTGTCAAAGACTTAAACCTCTTTTGTAGAAAGTTGACTCTACACAAGTTTTTTAAGAAAAGGAAAGAATGGCAGAATGCTAATACCCCAATGGCACTTCTAAATACGCAACAACTAGACACGATCAATATTTTAGAACAACTAGAAGAAGAAAGTCTTAGTCCCCCTGGCGAAGGTCCCTTTACAAACCTTAAAAATAAATCCACTTTTGTACCCCCGTCCAGTTGTACAGTAGTACTAATGTCGATGTCTTTAACAAATTAGTAACAAAAGACATACAGAATCTCCCCACCTTGAAAAGCAATCAAAATCTCACATACCAGGAGAGATTATCCCTAATGGACCTGGAACAAGACAAAACCATCATTATAAAACCTTCCGATAAAGGCGGAAATGTGGTTGTCTTGAACCAGGAGGACTATATACAAGAATGCGAACGCTTGTTGTCTGATGGGAAATGCTATTGAATCCTAAAGAACAATCCAACCCTCACATATTTTGAACAATTAAAAGAAATACTTGATGAAGGTTTGAAACAAAAATTGATATCCCAAAAAGAATACAACTTCATTTTGATTAAGAATCCTAAAGTGGCTACTTTTTACCACTTACCAAAGATACATAAGAAAATAAGACCGCCTCCGGGAAGACCAATTGTGTCCGGAATAGGTAATTTGACCTCAAATGGAAGCGTATATTTTAACCAAATCTTGCGCCCTTTTGTAGAGATTTTGCCATCATATGTAAGAGACACAACAGATGTACTTAGGAAACTTGAGGGTATCGTTTTGGATTCAACCACAATTTTGGTGAGCTGGGACGTGGAGGGACTATACTCGAGCATTCCACACGGATATGGCATTGCAGCAGTTGAATACTTTTTGAGAGCAAGAGGTGTCGATTGTACACCCCACAATACATTTGTTCTCAAATTGTTAGACTATGTTCTGACCCACAATTTCTTTCTGTTCCATAACACACTGTACCATCAGATACAAGGGACAGCTATGGGGACCACCTGTGCTCCCACCTATGCTAATTTATATCTAGGCTGGTGGTAGGAAACAGTGGTCTTCATAGAAACTCAAGAAATATACACAGAGTCAGTGGAATTGTGGGTCAGATACATTGACGATATTTTCATGATTTGGAAAGGGACAGAGGATCTACTCATTGAGTTTATTGGCAAATTAAATCAGAATGCACATAACTTAAGGTTAACTGCACAAATGGACACACAAAAAATCGAATTTTTGGATCACTGTATCTCTAAGTCAGGGGAAGGATATGTGGAGACTACTATTTTTAGGAAACCCACAGCTACAAATACGCTGCTTATGGCAAATAGCCATCATCCAAGACACATTACAAATAATATACCAATAGGTCAATTCTTACGATTGCGCCGGAATTGCTCTACCACGTCCGAGTTCACCAAACAATCTAAAGAAATGTCATCAAGGTTTAAAATGAGAGGTTACAGCAACAAATTGATCAAGAAAGCATATTATAGGGCCTTAATGGAACCTAGATCTCAATTGCTAAGTAAGAAAAAGAGAGAATCGAATGGAGACATAATTCGATTCATCTCAACGTACACTAATCAATGGAGTGATGTAAAAAAAAGTCCTCCAGAGACATTACCATCTGTTACTGGAGGACAATGATTTACAAAAGATTTTGAGAGAATTTCCAACCATTGGTTATAGACGAGGAACCAATATTAAAGACAGACTAGTACATAGTCATTTTACATCAATGCCTAAAAAAATATGGCTTGGTACAAAACCTTGTGGATCATTTCCATGTTCTAGGTGCAAAGCCTGTCAGTCTATGCCAATCACGAAACAGATCACCAATTCATCAAATAATAAGACCTTTCTAATTAAGGACTTTATCAACTGTCTTTCTTTGGGTACAATTTATTTGATGACCTGCGACTGTGGCCTAAAATATGTTGGCAAAACCCATAGACAATTAAAAACTAGGGTTTTGGAACATATTGGAAATGTACGCAATTCAACGGATACACCGGTGGCAAGACATATTGTACAGTACCACAAAGGAGACTCGAAAGCAATGCACTTCTGTGGCATTGAGCATGTCCCTAGGGATCCCAGGGGAGGTGATTGGGACAAACGACTTCTTCAAAAAGAATGGCGTTGGATCTGTGAACTACAAACCCTATCTCCTCTGGGCCTTAATGAAGGTTTTATATATTCCTCTTTTCTGTAGAGTCTAGCATGTACATTAATGAGTAGGCATCTGTAGGAAGACGTGGATACTTGGGATATTATATTATTTTATTTAGAGGTAATCAGTGGATAGTCAGATTAGGAATGATAATATCGTACAAGGAGATCCAGGGATACACTATGACACTATGTCAAGACCAGTATGGACAATATAAGGGGATCCAGGTATATAGTAAATAATAACGCTAAGACCTGTATTGACCAATAGGGGCAGGTCACCTAACTGTTACGTATCATTTCTACACCACTGATACTATTTAGCTACAATACATTTTTGATGCTTATAATTGAGACACAATACATCAATAGGAACTTTGTTTAATTTTAGTATACACTTATTATTATTGTATAGTTTGCATGATCTTTACATATATTTATAAAGTAATATTTTTAATTAGGTAATTAGACTAGGAATGATAATATCGTATAAGGGGATCCAGGTATATAGTATGATACTACGTCAAGACCAACATTGATAATACAAGGGGATCCAGGTATATGGTAAAAAAACACGCTAAGACCTGTATTGACCAGTAGGGGCGGGTCACCCAATTGCTACGTATCATTCCTTTACCACTGACACGATTAGTTACAATATGAATTTACGATGCCCACAATTAAGACACCACACATCTATAGGATTTAGTTTTATGATACACTTATCACCATATTATATTTTGTATGATTTATTTTAATAATTACTTAGAGATATATGTTTTCAATAAGTAAACTTATACTGACCTGTATTGACCAGTAGGGGTAGGTTATATTTATTTATTAATGCATTTATTTATTCATTTATTTATTTATTACTAATATAATTTAGTGTTTTCACTTTCACATCACTGATGTACATCACTCATGCACTCAATAATTCCACACAATAAAGGACAAAATTGCTTTATTCTCTTTATTAATTTATTATACACAAATACAATACTATAGCATCATTTTATTTCCCCCTTCTCTCTCCCACCCCTTTCCCCCCCTCTCCCCCCAGTTATTACCTCGGTTCCCAGTGCTTGGGCACTACAGTACCCCTATGTATCCTTAATGAGGCAATATCTACACTGATTACGCAAGGGATATTCTCTTCAATATGCTCCCCTTATCTTTTACTATGATCATTGAATGCCAAGAATCTCATTAATGTTTGTGTCACATAGATACATTGGACACACAACGCGATAGTGAAACTTACCTTCTATGACAATGACCTGATTGGATCACGGGCATTAACCACACCTCCATTACTCACGGGAGGCGGGACTTCATGTACATAAATAAAGCCAGAACGAGCCAGGAATCACACTCCTCCCCTTGAAGAAGCGTGTTTAGCCTTCGCGAAACGATCGTCGGGACGTGATGATGTCATAGGTGACGTCATCAGAAGTGGCAGCGTCTGATCGTAGGAATAGCAGGAGACTTTCCCGCCAGGCTTGTATTAGCAATAGCGATTAGTGGTGTATTAGCTGTGATTCTATGTACCGTTAGGTTACTATACCAATTGCCTTTCATTTATTTTGGTCTATTACGCTATTTTGTGTTATACTATGTTGCGGATGTATACCTGATCGTAGTGGTGATATTACACACAAGATACAAACAGCAAGGTATATGTGAAAACACTCCATGGTGATAAATATATCTTAACACCAATGCTACACCTAGTTATATATAGCATAGACCAAACAGGTTCATTTAGTGACTAGAATACAGCTATAACAACGGTTACATTGCTCCATGGTGGGGGCAATACTATACTATATCATTGTATTAAGATGCAGTATCTAATCCATGAATAATTATCTGTTCGCTAACATGTTATAAAGGCATGTCACATGACATGTACCTAGGCTGAGATTGATACCTACTATATCCTTGCTTTACTGTGCAGTTGTTAACACATGATTGACATTTCTGCTTACCAATATGCCACAGAGACATGTTGCATGACATGTGCCTAGGCTAAGAACAATATCTACCTGCTTATACTTACCTACTAATTGTGAGACAATAGAGTCTGTGAAATTTGACTTTTTTGACAGCAAAATAAATAAATATTAGAATCAATAACCAAGGGTTATATATTTTTGCTGATCTTGCCACTTCACTATGGGTTTATTTTAATGTTTGAATGTGATTTATGTGTTTTTAATATATATATTTGAATAAAACTTTATTGTTTTTCCTGGCCAAGTTGGTTATGATGGGCCTATTTGACCTATCAACAGTATTTATCTGGTAGACCAGTGTTAGTCTACTTACTGCACTCCATACATTGAGTGCTCGATTGTGAGGGAACCTTTTTGATCCTTTCTTTGGATCAACCCAGATATACTAGTTATATATCCCTCAGAGCACCTCTGGTTACCTTACAAGTATACTCACTACATATTTGGATGAGCGGTTGTTTTTCCTTTATAACTTGTAAAAAGGTAGTCAATGCGAGAATAGGTCTGGTGAGGTGCGGAGTAGAAGGTATAGTCCCTTTGGCCCTGATGTTGAGATCTCCAAACGTCAACTAAGGAGAACTCCTTGATAATGGATCTAAATGCCGCTCCCGTCTTCAGGGAAAGTACCGTATGTGGGCATTTTGAGGGGAGTGACCTGTCCTCAGTAGGGTTCAGGGCCATGTTTAGGTCCCCCCCCACTATCAGTGATGATACAGTAAGTAGGTAGGGTCGACCGTGTCCAGGACCTTTTTGGTGCGTAAAGGTTGATCAGGGCGATCGCCGTGCCTGCCAGTGAGCCATATATCACAGGAAATCTACCCCCTGGGTCTGAAACTTTTTTGACAAAATTGAATGGAGTTCCCTGGCAAATTAGGATAGCGACTCCACGCTTCTTGCTACTGAAGGAGGAGTAGTAGCACATTGGGAATGTATTATTAAATATTTTGGGTGGCTCGTGGTCTGTGAAATGCATCTCCTGAAGAAAGATGATATCTCCTTGAGATCTTTTCATCTCCTGAAGAGCCAGTTTCCTCTTCCTATGGTTTTGTAGCCCTTTGACGTTAAGGGAGATAAGTTTGATTTGGGCTTGATTAGCCATTCTTATTATATCTGGAGGGGGCTTTTAAGATCTCCCCTTTCCCAACCGGGGGATCTTGACTGGCTGCCGTATAAGTAAGGTTAAAGTTTTCATCTAGGGCGGAAGAGGTAGACCTATTATCTGGGTCTGGGCCAGCAAGTTTGGGGGGTGAGGGGGGAGCAGGGCGGAAGGTAGGGGGAAAGAACTGCTGGGACAGCACCAGCAGGCAGAGAAAAAGAGACAGGGGGTCTGTGGGCGACCCCAAAGGAATATAGCCGGGATTACATGCCGGCATTCGGGCTTATGGCCCTTGGGGGATGGATCCGGGAGTGCGGGCCGGCAAGTCCAGGAGGGTGTGGACCCCTGAGTACGCATAATATTAACATTTCCCAAATGTTTGTAGTTGGGAGGGAGTGGGGATGGGGGACGGGTCCTGGGGTGGTAATTATCTTCATGGACTATAGAGCATAAGGGGTTTGATGACTTAGGGGGGTGCATGGGGGAGGGGTATGGAGGGCGTGGGGGGGGTGGAAATGGGGAAGGGGCAGTGGAAAGGGGGGGGGGGAAGGGCCTCTGTGGTAAAGTAGTTTCGACATGCGAGGATCAGTTTATACAAGCACTTTTGCGCAAACATGAACACAGTTAATTCTGACAATGGTCTCCCTGCAGGGAGGATCGGCTGCATTAGGGAAGCCTGTGATGAAACTTTTTCAGAAACCATACAAATGGAACTAACATTATACAGTATACAACCTTAACAATAACAATTCTGTGCGGAAATAAACATATTTAGCTCTATCAGCTCCTTGTTGTGGAGTGGGTCAGCTGCTGTGGGGGAGCCTGTGATAAAACTTTCAGCAACCACAGTGACAATAACAACAACATTTACAGACTGACCAGTAGCAGTTCTGTGCGTAAATGACCACATTTACTGTAGCTCTATCAGTGAACTTATTGCACAGTGGGTCAGCTGCAGTGTAAGAGCCTGTGGTGTAGTTTTCAGAAATCATAACAACAGCAATAACATTATTTGCAACTTGAACGGAGATAATTCTGTGCGTAGCTAGACCTTTTTAACTCTAGCAATGCCCTTATTGTGGAGTGGGTTGGCCACTGTGTACAAGCCTATGTTGAGGTTTGTCAGTAACAGTAACGCATAAACTTTGTTTACATTCTAAACCGAAGGTGCATGGGGGGCGAAGAAAAGAGCGATCACAGGTTGGCGGTTCTTGTATGAGGATATCTGTGTATTTGCTTGTTTCTGTTCAGGTTAAGTGCTAGCAAGCCAAGAGGGGGGGTCTCTGATGCTTTTTATGGCCTCAGGGGTAACGGTACACATATACTGAGGGGGGGGGGAGGGGGGAGGGGGGCAGGTCGCAGTGCAGAGGAGGGGGGGTGTACGGGGGGAGGGGGAGTGTGCAGGGGGGAGGGGAGTGTGTGGGGGGTGGGGGGGGAGGGGATGATCGAACGAATGGTGAGGGGCAGTTCCATCGGGTACTCGAAAGTCTTTCGGGAATATTTCTACGTGTAGTGCATGCATACATTGCGTCTGAGCTGAAATTTTGTAACGCAGGTCGGAAAGCTATGGCAGGCCTGACACTAGTGGGACATTTATCGCCGACATGTACATCCGTGTCTAGTCATCATAACAGGTAGACTATTCAAACCATAACATTGCCTGCCAATCGTATATGAGGGATGGGGGGGGCACGGAGGAGCCCGGGGGTCACAAACATTGACATCTCGCAGCTGCTCTTCAGGGGATCCTTGTTCCGGATCTGAGTTCGTTTTAGGTTTCCAGAATATGTCCCGTGCCTCGGGGGGGGGAGGGGGAGGGACAGGCTCACGCAGCTCGGCTCGCCCCGGCGCCATCTTGGATTTCGGGCGCCATGCCGGGGCTTCTCTGTGTCGGGGGAAAATACTTCGTAACTGCCTGATTTGTTGTTTTCTTTGGCTTCGGCTGCATTGCTGCGGTGTTTGCCCTTCTGGGGATGGTTGTGTAAGTTGTTAGAAGTTGGGGGAAAAGTGCTCAATCTTGTGGTTATTCGTGTGAGTTCACGGAGCTCTCTTAGCACTCAACCATGCCGGATGACGTCACCGGAAGCCCCCCGAAAAATTAATTTTTATTGCATTGGATTGAAGCCAGAAGTCTATGGAGCTGATACACATTAATACCAGCTCTGAGGACCCCCGGCTTCAATCCAATGAAATAAAAATACATTTTACATGCAGCTTCATTACATTTGCGGCAAACCGCTAAGGCAATGAAGAGGTTAAATAATATTGCCCGTTTTATTTGGGGATTGGGGGTAGAGGGTGTGTGGAGAAAGTGGTATTTGGCCCATGGTGGGTGTTTAGGCCTTGCAGGAGGGTTGCAGGAGGAGTTAACCCCTTCATTACCTTATTCCCATTACCTGTTATATATAGTATCTGTTATTTATTTGATTACCCCGTGTATTACTACTGTGAAGCGCTATGTACATTAATGGTGCTATATAAATAAAGACATACAATTCAATTACCTTATGAAATAAAGGGATAGGGGAAGTGGGGAAATGGCCGCATCTGCCTAAGAGAACAAAGTAAGTGAGAATACACTGAGGTGCAATGTAGGGCTATCAATGAATACAATAAAAGAGAACAGGTACCCTACAGAATGCACTCGCTGTGTAGGAATGTATAATGATAGAGTGAATAAGAACCTTTTATTAAGTATTAAAAATAGTATAAAGAAAGGGATCAGGTATATAGATCCACGACCTGTCCCTAAGAACCACTACCTCTCAGGCTCCTAATAGTGTAAACAATTCACTAGCGAAAAAGTAGCCTATCATATTCCATTTGCCTGTTAAATGTGACGTCACGGGCCATATAAAAGGCCTGTACCATCTCATTTGATGCCAAGAAGAGTGAACAACCCCAGAGGGGAGTGAACTGGGGCACAACTGGGGCACAACCTCTCACAAAGAAAAAATAAAGTTGGGATATAACAATCAAAAGGGTTTATTTATAAAAACATGGACAAAAAGGTACTGATATACACTCTAAAGCGTTTCACACGCAGGGAGCTTTATCAAAGAGTGACAGGTAACTCTTATAGCACCTCTATATTTCAACCATGGTAGTCTGCTTTTGCAGACTGGATTTCTATTTCTTTTTAACTATTGAGATTTGTTTAACAGTGTATAAATTATAGAGATGTGTTCCAACAGTTCTCTCTGTTTGCTGTTTACCAAGTTTATTTACTAGGTGTTTCCTACTAGCACACTCCATGTTATTTGCATACAACCATCTGATACCAATCTTGATTATTCATCTGATTGGATGTAACCTTAATTGTGCATTAGGGAGGTGCTATAAGAGGATACACTTAGTAGTTACCTGTCACTCTTTGATAAAACACCCTGCGTGTGAAACGCGTTAGAGTGTATATCAGTACCTTTTTGTCCATGTTTTTATAAATAAACCCTTTTGATTGTTATATCCCAACTTTATTTTTTCTTTGTGAGAGGTTGTGCCCCAGTTCACTCCCCTCTAGGGTTGTTCACTCTTCATGATTAATACCTGGGAGCACGCTGTGACAGGAGATTGCCTAGAGAGAGATCACATTCTCTTATTAAGTTTCGGCATGCGGTGACGTCAGACGGATAACATAGAGACACCAGGAATCCCCTCATACCGGATACATGTAGACCAGCTTTGAGCACGGAGCCTACCGAGTACACCAGCGGTGTTACAGTACAGCGTGAGGGGTTTACAAACTACCCTGCAAATCGACATTATCGTGCCAGGAAGATTGTGCCAGTCGACGCATGCGCCTTGAAGGAGGACACGCAAAGCTACTGACCGGGGGACCTAGTGGACCGATACAGCAACGGTCAAGCACCTGCCTGTTTACCTCCACAAACCGTGAGTTATGTGACTCTAGCAGAGTTTAATATGGAGGTTGAGGCTTCTCTGTGATCCACATAGAGACTTGTGAGGTTTGTTACTCTGAGCACCGGATTTGGGAGCTAACCATGTTCCAATGTTCTGTTCATTTGATGCCAAGAAGTTGAAGAGTGGTTATACAGTGATAAGCAATGCATTTTTTTTGGCAAATACTTGCTTTTATTTCTTTTAAATGTATTTTGGTTGTTTGCTTATAATAATTTCTGGTATTTCTTTTGTGTTTTCTATTTTTAATTTCTGTTATTGTTTTGGTGTTTGCTTTTTAATAATGTTGTTTATTTTGTGTTTTCTTTTATTTATTTATGTTTTTTTGGTGTTTTGTTTTTTAATTCTGGTGTTTCATTGGTATTTGCTTTATTGATTTCTGTTTTTTTGGTGTTTACTTTTATATTGTTTTTTTATTTGGTGATTGTTTTGATTGAATTTGATATTGTTGGTGGTTGTTTATTTTTTAGGTTGACCATTGACTGTCATAGTGGTAAATAATGCCAATATTATATGGGTATCATGTACCACTGTGCCAATCAATTGTTTTCTTGGCATTTGTATTGTTTTTTTCTATGTAATGTGTTTTATTTAGTTTTTTTAAGCTTCTCCATTTATTGCTTTAGCGGCAAAGAATGCCCATAATATATGGGCATGCTTTAACACTGTGCCAATAAATGGGTAGTGGGGGTAGTGTCCCCAGGGTGCGTGGTTAGGCCTCCCGGGTGGGTAGTGGGGGAAGGTGGGTAAACCCCTTAATTACTATAGCGGTTACTAACCTCTAAGGTGATTAAGGGGTTAGGGGACATTACTTTGTATTTTTGTATTATACTGTTGCTGCCAACGGAGGACAAGGACGGTGATGAGGACAGCCTTCATCATGGCAGGGGTAAGTACAAGGTTATTTTTACTTTTTGCACACTGATGTTTTATTTTTAAATGGGTAAATGCACAATTATCCATATCTGGATAATAGTAATTTTGTATACAGAGCTGATCCCTAAGGATCAGAAAAGATCCTCCAAATGATTGCACTCAAAGTTTAATAGTAAAAACTTATAGAGAACAACAGTTGTCCAACAGATAATTTTCTGTAGTGGCTGTCAGACTGTAAGATCAGTATGCAGTATTTAAAACAAAATAATAAAATGTTATTACATCAAATTATTCTCCTCCTAAGCACCTCAGTTTATGAATCAATGTCTCTATAAATTGGTGAGCAGACTGATTCCTCCTTTTCTAATAGTAATTTTGCCCATTACTGTACTGTATGTATTGGGGGTTGGGGGGATGTTTTTATTTGAATGTATTGCACATTTTTTTTCAGCACAGGATTGATACCGCAGGCCAGAAGAAACCCACTGAGGACCCCCGGGCGCCCCCAGACACAAATGGGACCAACCGAAGGCCCTCAGACACCCGCGGGGACACCCGAGTACCCTGTACACCCACAGGGACCACCCAAGGACCCCCAGACACCCGCAGTAACTACCCGAGGACCCCCAAACACCTATGGGGCCCCCAGACAGCCGCAGAGACCACCTGGAGACTCCTATAAAATCTTTCACTTCTTTGTGAATTGCTAGTACTGACAAAAAAAGAGATTTTGCCTTTTTTTGGCCTATTAGACGACTTTTTTTGCCTCTGGCTGTTAATGGCCGTTAAAAATCCATTTAGCGCTGTTATCACTGCTTGTGAATAGCAAAGGAGGCAGTATCGCGCTATAAGAGCATTTATCACCCATTAAACCTCTTCTTACTGCTTTGTGAATCGACCCCTAAATGTTTAGTCCCATTGGGCTTTGAGAAATATACATACAGCTTAACCCCATTATAGCGCGGTCCTTGGGGGCCACCAGCGACCACCGCGTTATAAACGGGGTCACAGACAAAAAATGGCCGCCGAAACTTTTTGTGGTGGTACCGCGTCCGTTGGAGGGGGAAAGCTGAGAACTCTCCCAGCGTTCCCAGACCCGGTGGGGCAGCGGCAAGAGCACGCAGCACTTACCCGGCATCTGGCAGCTCTTCTCCCTGTCTGCTTCCTGCTTCCGTCTTGCGAGAGCAAGCTCCCTTAAAGAGACAGTGTGTGTGTGTGTGTGTGTGTGTGTGTGTGTGTGTGTGTGTGTGTGTGTGTGTGTGTGTGTGTGTGTGTGTGTGTGTGTGTGTGTGTGTGTGTGTGTGTGTGTGTGTGTGTGTGTGTGTATATTTGACTGTGAGACTGTGTGTGTGTGTGCAGTGTACTGTGAGTGTATGCAGTGTGCTGTGAGTGTATGCAGTGTGCTGTGAGTGTGTGCTGTGAGTGTGTGCAGTGTGCTGTGAGTGTGTGCAGTGTGCTGTGAGTGTGTGCAGTGTGCTGTGAGTGTGTGCAGTGTGTGTGGGAAAAAAAACTTGTGTAAATAGGTGAACAAAAAGGCGCGAACAGCTATATATGAAGTGAATAAATAATAATAATGGTGTAAATGATAAAATAAATATAAGTGATGACCAAAAAACCCACAGCTCAAACCTCACTGGTGGGACCTGTTTCACGGGTTCCAGAGTTTAGAAGTATCTCAGAACATCCAGGGGGAGCATATAATGGGTTGAGAAAACAAAACAAGATACACAAATATAAGTGCAGACGTAATGCAATCAGTGAATAAATGTGGCAGTGTCTTGGCTCATATAGCTGTACTACTCACAGGACTAAAGTGTATATATAAGCAGTTGGCAAATAGGGTTGCCACCCTTGATGGTATAAAGGCACCGGACCCCTTATCGATACTCCGTCAGCATAAACCGCATGTATAAAGAGAGAGAAAACTACATAGTGCGATCAATAATATAAACTTTATAAAAAATGAATGGGTAAAAAATGCGCACTTACAATGTGCTAATATAATAAAAGCATTGGTCACAAATTGTGAGTAGGAGTTGTCCCGAGCAGCTCACCGCCTCCCTGGGTCATCAGGCTGAATGCCACGGCACTGTATCCACGATCGGAGCCTCCCTCTGTGCGCCCGTCTGATCCTCTGACGTCACGGCTGCAGGTTAGGTTCAGCTACGGGTCGCCTCCAAGACCAAAATAGGTCTGCTGGTTTCCTCTACGCGTTTCGCCCAGCACCAGAAACTGTTCACGGCTTCGTCAGGAGAATAATGAGTAGCATGCTAGTGGCTGTTTAAATACCCTTTGGGAATGCTAATTTAGCTAAAACATTCAATAAATCAATTAAGATTGCACCTGGAGTTGGAGTTGAACATGGTTGGAAGTTATAATACTTTATGTTATTAGAGACTTAATAACGTGGGATAACATTTTTGTGGACACAGTTTGTTCGTACATTACGGCAGATATCATACATAAATCACAACTTTACCCTTAATGGGTATTATAAAATGTCATTCTATATTTTACTTGCTAATAAATGTGATTGTCAGATTTAATATGTTTACTGCGATCTCAATCGCTTCAATAGGAGATGGGAAGGGGAGGAATCTTCTTGTAATGATCTCACTATGTATTTCAATATTAAGTGGTGATGAATACTTAAATAGTAATTGGTCAGTGTGTTAAATCTGATCTAGAAACAAGGGAGGGCAAAGATCTCTATTGGGGTATTAGATGTAAACAATGTCCGAAAAAGAGACTGATGAGGTCTGTATAGTAGAACAGGCAAATATATAAAGTATGGACTTGGTTGTGTCATTATAAATTCACACAATATTTAAAGGGAGTAGTGGTCAGGGATTATTTATATTCAATATTCAATACGAGATGGAACACGGTGTAAGAACGATACTAACGTTGATCACGTGCACATAAAAAGTGTGGACTAAGATGTGTAGTAATAAATTCTCATAACTCTTAAAGGGAGCAGTGATCCAGGTTTATATGTTATCAACATTCAATATGGGATAGAACACGATATGAATGAAAGGATCTAAGCCTACCATTAAAAAGTATGGTGTACGAATGACATTTCATTTACAGTGAATAAGAGAACATATATAGCAAGATAAGCATAGACATAACAACATCATATTGTGCTAGCACTATAGAGACTTGCTGCCATTTATGGATGCTGATCTGAAACGAGAAGCAGGTGAAAGAGCGAGGGACAACAGAGACAAGGCTAAACAATATTAATATACAGTATCCGAAGGAGATTATTTCAAAAAAGGTGTGAGATCAATCTCAGCATTTAGACCTCTAGGGGCTAGTGTTTTGAGACGGTGGATCCAAAAGGTTTCACGTTTTAATAGTTCCAAACCCCTATCTCCTCCCCTCCAATGGGGTAAGACATGTTCGATGGCTTTGTATTTTAGGCATGTCGGTTCACCACCATGGAATTCTGTGAAGTGATTAGGAATGCTGTGATTAGTTAATTTCCTCTTAATTCCACTAAGGTGTTCAATGATTCTTGTTCTTATAGGTCTTATTGTTTTGCCTATATACTGCAACTTGCAGGAACATTCTATCATGTAAATTACATGATCTGTCCTGCAAGTCATAGAGGTATTGATATCAAAAATTTCACCAGTAACACTAGAGTTGAATTTTGTTTGTTCCTGTGATTTAAACCGACATGCCTTACAATTAGTACAGCCAAAAAAAACTTTTTTGTTTAGCCACATATTATCCTTGGATTTAGCCTCCCTGAGTGCACTAGGGGCTAGTTTGTTCTTGAGATTGCATGCCTTGGTGAAAATTACATTCGGTCTTTCAGGAATACTAGGGCCTAGGACGGGATCGTTTTTTAGAATATCCCAATGTTTGGAAATTATACTTCTCACTTTTCCAGCATCCCTACTGTATCCTGTTAGAAATGCAAAATCAAATTTATTGTTCCTAATTATGTCCTTTTTCTTAGGTATCAACAAATCTCCTCTCTGTACTCCCTCTATCTCTCTCCTCACTGATTCAATTTTATCCTCACTGTAATTTTTTTCCAGAAATCTCTCTTTGATTTTTACAGATTGTGACTGATATTGTTCTATATCTGTACAGTTTCTTCTTATTCTAGTGAACTGGCTTGATGGTACATTATCCATCCATCTGGGCAAATGGCAGCTGTCTCTTCTGATAAAGTTGTTCTTGTCTATTTCTTTGAAGTATGTCTTAGTTTTTATTGTTCCTTCTTCAATATATATGTTCAAATCTAAAAAATTAATTTGTGTGTGACTCCATTCACTCGTGAATTGTAGATTGTGTGTGTTAACATTCATACTTTCAATAAATTTAATTAAAGTGTCTTCACCACCCCTCCAAATAAAAATAATATCATCTATGTAGCGGCGATAAAGGACAAGATTCGCCACAAGCTCACCCTCCACCCAGATGTTATCCTTCTCCCAATCTGACACAAATAAATTGGCGTAGCTTGGAGCGAATCTCGTCCCCATCGCCGTACCACATTTCTGCAAATAAAAATTCTGTGCATACCAAAAATAATTGTGCTCCAATATGAATTTTATACTTTCAATTAAAAAATCAATTTGTGATTCTGGTAGGTTATCATCTGTTAGTAATACACGCCTGACTGCTTCACATCCATGTGTGTGTTTAATGACTGTATAGAGTGAAGCTATATCACAAGTGGCTAGTATAAAGTGTTCTTCCCACTTCACCCTACTCAATAGGTTGAGTATATCAACAGTGTCTTTCAAATAAGCCCTTTGTTTCACCACATGTGGTTGCAAAATGGTGTCTATGTATAGCGAGAGGTTGGCAGTAAGTGAGTCAATCCCCGAGACTATTGGTCTTCCTGGGGGATTGACTACACTCTTATGGATCTTGGGAAGGAAATAAAAGACCGGCATCTTGGCTTTATTTTGATACAAAAAATTGTATTCCTTATCATCAAGTATGCCGGTCTCCTTTCCCCTATCCAACAATGTCTTTAGTTCTTCTGTGTAAGAAATGATAGGGTTAGAGGGCAATACAGTGTAGGTGTTGGTATCTCCCAATAGTCTAAGTGCCTCTAGTTCATAATTGACCCGATCCATAAGTACTATCCCCCCCCCTTTGTCTGCCTGTTTGATGACCAGTTCATGGTTCTCCATGAGTTCCTTAAGGGCCTCCTTCTCATCTTTGGTCAAGTTTTCTGATCTCTTATTGCCCTTTTCCTTGAGATCTGAATCTAGGGTTTCAAAGTCCTTGGTGACCATCTGAAAAAAGACATCCAAATGGTTGCCAGTGGCAAAATGGGGGTAAAAGGTGGATTTAGGTTTTAATCCTGTATGGATAAATTTTCTCTCCTCTTCTACCACTGGGGGCACTTCTTTAGTGTTGTGCTCTATGTGTCTCCCCAAAAAATATCGTTTCACAGTGAGTTTCCTAAGAAAGCGATTAGCATCTATATATAGATTGAAACTGCTATGTGTCTTCATTGGTGCAAAGGATAGTCCTTTTGATAGAACACTATTTTGTGTGTCTGATAGGGATATAGTACTGAGATTAATGACATTTTCAACATTTATTTTGCGCTCCTTTTGTTGTCTCGTGTGTTTTCGTCTACCCCTCTTTCCTCTGAGAGTCTTCCTCTTTTTGAGCTGCCCATTGATCCTTTCTCTGTCTGAGATTGCTTGTGACTTGGATCCCACAAATTGGAAGGGCCCTCTGCCCCTAAAAAAGAGGAATCTGTGCTATTTTGTTTTTTAAGATCTTTCTTATCTTTATTTTCCTTTCTCTCTTTGGAATCTAAGGAGTTAGTTCTATTTTGCTGTTTTCTTGTCCTGTCTTCATCTCTTTTATCTTTTTTAGATTGATTAATAGGAGTATAGTTCGCTCTGTCTCTACCTCTATATTCTTCTTTTTTCGGTGAGTATTGATTATCCCTAGTGGTTCTATCTCTTATCTGATGTTCAGATCTCTCCTCCCCTCCCCTCTCTGTATGTGATTTCTCACTCTCATAGTTGGTATGTCTCTCTCCACGTTTGTCCTTTCTATAATCATTTTTGTAATATTTTTTAAAAGTTCTATTTTTGTTCCAACTTCTTTGTTCCCCCTTTCTGTAGTCTTCCTCATCTCTATGTAATTTCTGAGTTTTGTTGTTATCAGTATCTCTTTCTAAGGTCTCTATTTTTCTTTGTAGTGCAGTGTCTTTTTCTTTGAATTCTTTGGTGTTTTCAAAGGGGGTTAATTTATCTTTTATTACATTAATTTCTTCATCTAGTAGTTTAAGATGTGCCTTTTGTTGTTTTATTACTAGGTCAATCAACCCATGGGAACACCTATCAAGTAATTCGTTCCAACTTGCTAAGAAAGCCTCATCCTCTAAATCAAAGGATGGCTTCTTAAGCACTCTCAATCCTCTGGGTATAATGTCACATTCTTTATATTGTTGTAAAAACACAACGTCTAACCACTTTTTTGTATCTCTTATCATTAGTCTCTCAAGTTTAGTAAACTCATTGGTGATCATATTATCCACATTATCATCATTAGAAACTTCCACATCTGGTGTTTTATCAAAATTAATCTTTCTTAATAGTCTTTTAGAAAACACATTAACATTAGTAGTGCAGGTGTCCATAATGAAAAGCGTGCAGCCCACTCACCCAAAAAAACAGCCAGTACTTGTGTAAATAGGTGAACAAAAAGGCGCGAACAGCTATATATGAAGTGAATAAATAATAATAATGGTGTAAATGATAAAATAAATATAAGTGATGACCAAAAAACCCACAGCTCAAACCTCACTGGTGGGACCTGTTTCACGGGTTCCAGAGTTTAGAAGTATCTCAGAACATCCAGGGGGAGCATATAATGGGTTGAGAAAACAAAACAAGATACACAAATATAAGTGCAGACGTAATGCAATCAGTGAATAAATGTGGCAGTGTCTTGGCTCATATAGCTGTACTACTCACAGGACTAAAGTGTATATATAAGCAGTTGGCAAATAGGGTTGCCACCCTTGATGGTATAAAGGCACCGGACCCCTTATCGATACTCCGTCAGCATAAACCGCATGTATAAAGAGAGAGAAAACTACATAGTGCGATCAATAATATAAACTTTATAAAAAATGAATGGGTAAAAAATGCGCACTTACAATGTGCTAATATAATAAAAGCATTGGTCACAAATTGTGAGTAGGAGTTGTCCCGAGCAGCTCACCGCCTCCCTGGGTCATCAGGCTGAATGCCACGGCACTGTATCCACGATCGGAGCCTCCCTCTGTGTGCCCGTCTGATCCTCTGACGTCACGGCTGCAGGTTAGGTTCAGCTACGGGTCGCCTCCAAGACCAAAATAGGTCTGCTGGTTTCCTCTACGCGTTTCGCCCAGCACCAGAAACTGTTCACGGCTTCGTCAGGAGAATAATGAGTAGCATGCTAGTGGCTGTTTAAATACCCTTTGGGAATGCTAATTTAGCTAAAACATTCAATAAATCAATTAAGATTGCACCTGGAGTTGGAGTTGAACATGGTTGGAAGTTATAATACTTTATGTTATTAGAGACTTAATAACGTGGGATAACATTGTTGTGGACACAGTTTGTTCGTACATTACGGCAGATATCATACATAAATCACAACTTTACCCTTAATGGGTATTATAAAATGTCATTCTATATTTTACTTGCTAATAAATGTGATTGTCAGATTTAATATGTTTACTGCGATCTCAATCGCTTCAATAGGAGATGGGAAGGGGAGGAATCTTCTTGTAATGATCTCACTATGTATTTCAATATTAAGTGGTGATGAATACTTAAATAGTAATTGGTCAGTGTGTTAAATCTGATCTAGAAACAAGGGAGGGCAAAGATCTCTATTGGGGTATTAGATGTAAACAATGTCCGAAAAAGAGACTGATGAGGTCTGTATAGTAGAACAGGCAAATATATAAAGTATGGACTTGGTTGTGTCATTATAAATTCACACAATATTTAAAGGGAGTAGTGGTCCGGGATTATTTATATTCAATATTCAATACGAGATGGAACACTGTGTAAGAACGATACTAACGTTGATCACGTGCACATAAAAAGTGTGGACTAAGATGTGTAGTAATAAATTCTCATAACTCTTAAAGGGAGCAGTGATCCAGGTTTATATGTTATCAACATTCAATATGGGATAGAACACGATATGAATGAAAGGATCTAAGCCTACCATTAAAAAGTATGGTGTACGAATGACATTTCATTTACAGTGAATAAGAGAACATATATAGCAAGATAAGCATAGACATAACAACATCATATTGTGCTAGCACTATAGAGACTTGCTGCCATTTATGGATGCTGATCTGAAACGAGAAGCAGGTGAAAGAGCGAGGGACAACAGAGACAAGGCTAAACAATATTAATATACAGTATCCGAAGGAGATTATTTCAAAAAAGGTGTGAGATCAATCTCAGCATTTAGACCTCTAGGGGCTAGTGTTTTGAGACGGTGGATCCAAAAGGTTTCACGTTTTAATAGTTCCAAACCCCTATCTCCTCCCCTCCAATGGGGTAAGACATGTTCGATGGCTTTGTATTTTAGGCATGTCGGTTCACCACCATGGAATTCTGTGAAGTGATTAGGAATGCTGTGATTAGTTAATTTCCTCTTAATTCCACTAAGGTGTTCAATGATTCTTGTTCTTATAGGTCTTATTGTTTTGCCTATATACTGCAACTTGCAGGAACATTCTATCATGTAAATTACATGATCTGTCCTGCAAGTCATAGAGGTATTGATATCAAAAATTTCACCAGTAACACTAGAGTTGAATTTTGTTTGTTCCTGTGATTTAAACCGACATGCCTTACAATTAGTACAGCCAAAAAAACCTTTTTTGTTTAGCCACATATTATCCTTGGATTTAGCCTCCCTGAGTGCACTAGGGGCTAGTTTGTTCTTGAGATTGCATGCCTTGGTGAAAATTACATTCGGTCTTTCAGGAATACTAGGGCCTAGGACGGGATCGTTTTTTAGAATATCCCAATGTTTGGAAATTATACTTCTCACTTTTCCAGCATCCCTACTGTATCCTGTTAGAAATGTTAGAAATGCTAAATCAAACCCCATTATAGCGCGGTCCTTGGAGGCCACCAGCGACCACCGCGTTATAAACGGGGTCACAGACAAAAAATGGCCGCCGAAACTTTTTGTGGTGGTACCGCGTCCGTTGGAGGGGGAAAGCTGAGAACTCTCCCAGCGTTCCCAGACCCGGTGGGGCAGCGGCAAGAGCACGCAGCACTTACCCGGCATCTGGCAGCTCTTCTCCCTGTCTGCTTCCTGCTTCCGTCTTGCGAGAGCAAGCTCCCTTAAAGAGACAGTGTGTGTGTGTGTGTGTGTGTGTGTGTGTGTGTGTGTGTGTGTGTGTGTGTGTGTGTGTGTGTGTGTGTGTGTGTGTGTGTGTGTGTGTGTGTGTGTGTGTGTGTGTATATTTGACTGTGAGACTGTGTGTGTGTGTGCAGTGTACTGTGAGTGTATGCAGTGTGCTGTGAGTGTATGCAGTGTGCTGTGAGTGTGTGCTGTGAGTGTGTGCAGTGTGCTGTGAGTGTGTGCAGTGTGCTGTGAGTGTGTGCAGTGTGCTGTGAGTGTGTGCAGTGTGTGTGGAAAAAAAAACTTAAACATTTATTTTTTTATTTATTTTTTTTAAATTCGGGGTCCACGCTCAAACCACATTATAGTGGATCGCGCTATAACGGGGTTGAGCTGTACTGTGCATTTCCACCCCAGAAATGTCTGTAAATCGTATAATTGCCATATACTGCAATCTACGGAGAGTGTTAAATAACTTAACAGAGCAATTCCATTGTGATATTGGATTACTTTTCATCAATAAACATTTTACTAATCCAGTCCCTCTTGCCTACATATAATAATCATAGAGGACAATTGAAGATATCAATGACTACAATGCTGTTGCAGTTCATGTATTGTATGATTCAAAATAGTCAACATGGGCGTGAATGAATAAATGTTGTTCCAAAAATCAGACTGTATCAGTTATCAGATCAAAGGTATTAAGCCTGTTTTGGATAAGTGGTTAAACAACAAGGTTTTGGCATAATTGGTGATGGGATCAGTGTGATCAAGTAGATTTGAAATTACTTCTATAGGAAACTATAGGTCAAGATTGAAAAAAACCTGGTTATGATCAGTACATCTGTCAGACTAAATCATCTAGCTTGTTAATAATTAACTTTGATTAATAAAGTAGACTTTTATTTTAGAAATCCTATATTTGGAGCTGAGAGACCCTGAACAGGATAGGAGGGTATGTGTATGTTGGTTTGTGTTCATTTCAATGTTTCTTTACTGCTACTGTACCACAACGCCACAGGAAACAATAAAGATAATATCTTAAAATCTCAAATAGATATTTGTAGTGGTACTGTAGAACAACAAGAGATGATGGTTAACAAAGTTGTGCAGCTAGTTAATAAACTAGTTGGTGGGTTATAGACAGAAGTTGGTGTCTTGCCTTTCCATGTGAAGAGTTCGTACCAAAGATACATTGTTGTTTTAGAACCCCCTGAGGACAGTTTTGAAGGAATGACCCTTTGTAGTGAAGAGAGATGTAAATGAGCATATACTATCCAGATGTTGATTCTCATTTTTATGTGCCTCTGTTTTATGCTTCCTGTTTTTCCAGGTGTGTTGGCAATGTCCTTACAAATTCTATCTATTTCCTGTGTCAATAAAGGCTGACCTGAGATTTGATAGGTTGTATATTTTTTATCTGCGTACCTGTTAGTATGTCTGACTTATTCACCTACTATATGCAAAAAGTGAATTAATCAGAGGAAACTGTAGTACATACTAGAACAGAACAAGATGAGCTACTGCAGAAAGGAAATGTATTAATGGTTTGGTTCAAGCTAAATAAAAAAATGTATAGTTACATATAGTTACTGTACATACAGTAGTAGATGAGGTTGAAAAAAAGACATGCATCCATCAAGTTCAACCTATGCTAATTTTAGACAACAGATACTGTATCCTATATTTATACTTACAGTATATTGATCCAGAGGAAGGCAAACAAAAACACCAGTGACATATCATCCAATGATATCTCATAAGGGGAAAAATAAATTCCTTCCTGACTCCAGGAATTGTCAATCAGACTACTCCCTAGATCATGCATGTCAAACTCCAGTCCTCGAGGGCCGAAAATCTGGCCTGTTTGTGGCCCTCGAGGACTGGAGTTTGACATGCATGCCCTAGATCAACATCCTTCCCATGTATACTTATTTGGTATATCCCTGTATACCTTTCCTTTCTAAAAAGATGTCCAACCTTTTTTTGAACACATCTATTGTATCTGTCATCACAGTCTCCATGGGTAATGAATTCCACATTTTAACTGCCCTTACTGTAAAGAGACCTTTACTTTGTTGCTGGTGAAATCTCCTTTCCTCCGACCTTAAAGGATGACCCAGAGTCCTTTGTACTTTCCTTTGGATAAATTGTTCTTTTGAAAGCTCCTTGAACTGTCCCCGAATATATTTGTATATAGTCAACATATCACCCCTTAGACGTCTCTTTTCTAATGTAAATAAATCTGATTTAGCTAGCCTCTCCTCATAAGTTAGATTGCCCATCACCTTTATTAATTTGGTGGCTCTTCCCTGCACTCTCTCTAGTTCCATAATGTCTTTTCTAAGGAGTGGTGCTCAAAATTGTACTCCATATTCAAGGTGTAGTCTTACTAATGCTTTATAAAGGGTCATAATGATTGGAGAAAAGGTTAAGTAATATGTATTACACAGTTAGTATAGTAACAGTAAAAACTTACATATCAAAATAAAAATGTCCAGTAGCAGCCAGTGCATGGGTGGTGAATCCGAAGGGATAGGTAGACGCAGAGGGTGGTAGCTGGTACTTGCAGATCAGTCCCGCGCGCTGGGGCTGTCTTGCCCGGCAAAGCTAAGGTCTTGCTTCTGCGCGTGTGTGAGCAAAACCTAGGCTTGTGGTATCTGGAGCAGAGAAGGTTATACAGTGCACGTTGGTGTCCGGAAGCTTGGCTGTACCAGTCCCAGTTCTAGTTCCTCACGGAGCTTTGAGCTGGTTCCATCTGCTCACTTGAGTGGGACGTGGATTACACAGGCGATCGGAGGGCAGCTCCATACGGGTCCTGCGACAGCCGAAACCCGGAAGCAAGACCTGAGGTTTGCCGGGCAAGACAGCCCCAGTGCGCGGGACTGATCTGCAAGTACCAGCTACCACCCTCTGCGTCTACCTATCCCTTCGGATTCACCACCCATGCACTGGCCGCTACTGAACATTTTTATTTTGATATGTAAGTTTTTACTGTTACTATACTAACTGTGTAATACATATTGCTTAACCCTTGGTGCACTTCTGTGTTTTCTCCAATATCTTCTGACGTCGGAGTCTTCCTCAGTGGAGAAGGGGTGCCTCCACATCACGGCAGCAGCAAGAGGGGAGAGTCGATCTAGTTCAAAATCACATCTAGGAAGCATGAGCGCGGTTTGACTTTCATACCTAGGGTCATAATTATGTTTACTCCCTTCCATCCATTGCCCGTTTAATGCAAGATAAGATCTTGTTTGCCTTTGCAGCTACTGCATGACTTTGGGCACTATTGCTAAGCCTGCTGTCAATTACGTCAATTATCTTCTGAGGGTAACTGAAGGATTCAAAGTTATAAATCAGGTGAAAATTATCCAGATTGTTCTCCCCTTACCATATTCACTTGGACTCCAACTTGCAATTCAATGCAAATCTAAGTTGGTGAATATAGAAGTTGTTGTGGGTTAATTCCACAATTATTTTTGATAAGAAGAAATTCATTCACCAACTCTCAACCATAAGAATAAATTTATTAGAAGATTCTACATTGTTGTGAATCTATCCTCTATATACTGATTACAATGGTTGATGCATTGTTTTCTTATTATTTATTTATGTCCATATACTCTACTTGAGCTTATGAGCTGGAGGGCATTCTTCTTTTTCCTGCTCTCAACCAGTAATCCTAAATCCCTCTCCATCAATGATTCCCTTAATTTATCCCCATTTAATTTGTAAATCGCCTGTTTATTCTTGCTTCCCAAATGCATAACCTTACATTTATCTGTATTAAACATCATCTGTCATTTACCAGACCAAGTTTCCAGTCTCTCCAAGTGCTTCTGAGAGAAATTACATCCTGCTCTGATTCTACTACCTTACACAATTTAGTATCATCAGCAAAGATGGAGACTTTGCTCTCGATGCCAACCTCAAGGTTATTAATAAACAAGTTAAGCAGGGGTCCCAGAACCGATCCCTGAGGTACTCCACTCACGACACTAGCCCAACATGAAAAAGTTCCATTTATGACAAACCTCTGTTATCTATCCGGCAACCAGTTTTCAATCCAGGTGCATATATATTTACTGCGTTCACATTACTTTATTTTGTACACCAACCTCTTGTGTCGAATCGTATCAAAAGCCTTTGCAAAATCTAAGTAGATCACATCAACTGCATGACCCGCTAAATTCCTACTTACCTCCTCAAAGAAACAATTAAGGTTAGTTTGGCATGATCTATCCTTCATAAATCCATGCTGACTATTACTAATAATTTTGTTTTCCATTAGGTATTCCTGAATATTATCCCATATTAAATCTTCAAGTAGCTTCCCCCTGCGGCACTTCTTTTGAAATTGATTCTTCCCTGGTAAACACAGAGGCAAAGAATTTGTTTAATAACTCTGCTTTTTCTTTATCTCCAATAATCTGCCTGCCTTTTGTTATTAAGGTACTTAAAGAACTTTTTAGGGTTGATCTAACTTTCTATTGGAGTCCTTTTTTTATTATCCATTTTTGCTGATTTAATTGCCCTCTTGCAATTTCTGTTACATTCCTTATAATTCTGATATGCTGCCTCTGTCCCTTCTGACTTCAAGAATTTAAACGCCTGCCTCTTCTTGTCCATTTCCTCCCCTACCTGTTTATTTAGCCACATTGGTTTTGACTTATTTCTTTTATATTTATTACCCAAGGGTATACACTGATGTGTGCTTTTCTAACAATGTTTTAAAGACTGCCCATTTATCTTCTACATTTTTCCCTGCAAAAGCATCATCCCATTGTATTACTTGTAGATTAGTCCTCAGTTTATTAAAATCTGCCTTTCTAAAGTTTAAGGTCTTTGTTGAACCCAAGTAATCTGTTTTTTGATAATTAATTTCAAATGAGACCATGTTATGATCACTGTTACCCAAATGTTCCAGGACTTGAATATTTGCTATTACTTCTACATTGTTTGATATGACCAAATCCAGTATTGCCCCTCTCCAGGTTGGTTCCTCAATAGTTTGGGTCATGTAACTGTCATTAAGAACCCACAAAAACCTGTTTCCTTTTGTTGTAATGTCAATCTCATTGCCCCAGTCTATGTCTGGATAGTTAAAATCCCCATTATGCAAACATGACCCAGTTTTGATGCCTTCTCCAATTGCAAAAGTATTTTAGCTTCCTCAATCTCACAGATATTTGGTGGTTTATAGCATATCCCTACAAACATTTTCTTTATACTTTTACCTCCATTGCTAATTTCTATCCACAAGGTCTCTACATTTTCATCATTCCCTTCATAAACATCTTCCCTTATAATAGGTTTTAGATCCGGTTTAACATATAACTATACTCCATCTCCTCTTCCATTTGCTCGATCCTTCCGATAAAGGGAATAACCCTCTAAATTAACTGCCAAGTCATGAGTTTCATCCCACCATGTTTCAGTAATGCCTATGATATCATACTGCTCCCTTGCTGCAATGCAGCTATTAATTCAAGCTCCTCCATTTTATCTGTCAAGCTTCTTGCATTAGCAAGCATGCATATAAGTTTTTTTTCAGCCTGTACTATTATTTTATCTGCTTCTTCCTTTCTGCGCTAATTTGGTTTAGTCTTTAGAAGTTTTCTAGTATTATCTGTATTTACTATGGGTGCCTCGCTGCTTGTCAAACTCGTACTTGCCCCCATTCTACCTCCATAACCCCTTGCTATTTCCTCATCTATTCTATTTAGTTGGTTATCTGTTTCATTCCCCTCCCCCCTCTATTGTAGTTTAAAATCTCCTCCAACCTTTTTAACAATCTCCCCCCTAGCACAGAAGATCCCTCTTCATTGAGGTGCAATCCGTCCCTGGCATGTTGATCATGATACAAGAATGTACTCACAAAGTAGTATCAGAATATTGATACTATACAACAATGTATCCAAGAAAAGGAATCAAGTATAAATTATACGACTAACAAATCTGCTTGGCTATATAAACCCAAGATTATAAAATATGCAATGCCATGAAATAATGTTTTGCATGTTGGGATTTAAAGGAAAGTTGAAGACATGTAGAAGGCGACTAACTTATTGAAGGAGTGTCCAACCAACATTTGGGTCTATTCATTGAAGGCTAAAACCATTATGGATCAATAATTTAAGTAAATCGAAAATCACAATTTAGTGAATAAACAAAATTGGGCGTATAAAGATGGAAATCCTGAGAGAAATTCCTATGATCCTTTTCTGACCAAAATAGCAAACGGTTAAAAAAATATCATAGTAATGGCATAGTTGCAAGAAAGGTACAGTATGAACAAATATTTCATAAATATCTGAAAAACAGATGGTATGTATAGTATGTCTTGTAGAAAACAAATAGTGTTTTTTTTTATCAGAACTTTCAATGCTTTGTTTCCTTGTGAGGAATTATAGTATTGTATTGTGCAGCAATTTAAAAAACAAATGAGGAGTAATCTAGATTTCCCCAAGTGACTAGCTGCTAGGAATGTTTATGAGCTGGTTATTCCTTTGGAACAGTTGCAATACAAATAACACAATAGTTAGGTTTTTGTTTGTGATTCATTATTGTCTGGCTGTTCCATTAATCCACTGGTGTTTCCTGAAGAAATACCATCTCACATTTCCAAAGTCTGCCCACTCTCCATATTTAGTCTCCTCTACATATTTAGAGCTGATTTGTTTTTTTCTTATTTGCATCTTTTTTTCTTAGGGCCATATTTATAAAATGTTGTAATTTTCAGAATTCTATTCCATTCGATTTGCTAGTATTTATGTTTAGATTGCATATTCATTGTAGGTTGTGATACCTTAAATATATATCTCTGAAAAATTAATGTTGACAATTTATTGTATCAGGAAATGAGTGGGATTAAAAATAATAATAATTGAATATGCAAATTATAAAAAAATATGTATAATTAAAAAGTTTTAAAAATAAAAAAATAACTGAAAAAGGAGGGAGAAAAGGGGAGACATCATAGAGAAAAACATTGATCTCCATCCATAATGTTCTTACATACAGTATAGTACAAACAAATACACAAAACAGATCTACAGTATAAAGTATGTTGTAAGCTTTCTGATTTCTTAAAGCCGCAGGGAGCTTACTGTATTTCACAGTCTTGGAGCGGTTCTTGAAAAAGCTCTCCCACCAGCTTTATTGACCATAAACCGAGGCTCAATCAGTTGAGAAGCGATGGCAGATCTGAGAGCCCGATTGGGGGTGTCACTGATTAGGCAGATCTGAAGGTAAAGGGGTCTAGTGTATGGATAGCCTTAAAGGTAAGGGTCAAGATCTTGAAATGAACCATTTGCTCCACCTGGAGCTAGTGCAGATCTTGTAATACTGACTAGAGGTGGTTTTTCCTTGCCTTGCCTGCTATAAGATTGACTGTGGCATTTTGCATCAACTGCAGGAAATTTATATGTTTTTGGAGCCACACCAGCAGAGAAGTTGCTGAATCTGCTAAATTCAGGACCAAGGCCTTTGCTATTATCTGTAGATTGGTTTGTGAGAGAAACACTTTAAATTGTCTCAGCTGATGGATTTGGAAGTAACAGTTTTTCACAATAACTGAAATATGAGGCTGATCAATTATGTTTTTGTCAAAAATAGCTTGAAGGCTTCTCACCATCTCTTTCCATGGGGCGGCAGAGTTATTGATTTTTAGGTAATTCAAGGCATTACTCATAGCATCTATTTGTGCTTTGGGGCCTATTAAGAGCAGCTCGGATTTAGAGGCATGAAGTTGTTGCCAGTTCAATGCCATCCAATTAGAGATGCCACAAAAACTATTATTCAGACCATTCACCGCGATAAGATTATTGGAGATGTCCGACATCAACTGGATATCATACACATACTGATGTTGTAGCCAGTTCAATGCCATCCAATTAGAGATGTCAGAAAAGCAATTATTCAGACCATTCATAGTGATGATAGGAGAGAGCTGCAGAGAGTAGAGAGCTGCAGATGCCGGGTATGTCCTCGCGGAACCCCTCTTCATGATCGCGACGGCCATTTCGCGATCCTGGTTATAACGCGGGTTCAGCGGTATATTGAATAGAACCGGGGAGATGAAAGATCCCTGAGGGACACCATAAGTCAGCGGGATTGTGTTTGAAGAGTTCTCTTTAAGGGTGATTTTCTTACTACAGTCACTAAGAAAGGACCAGCACTTTTCCTCTCAATCCAACATCCAATTTAAGTCTCAAACACAAAACAGCACACCGCTCACTGCTTACAACACAGGATCAGTCACCTCTTGAGGATCTTGAAACATTACTCTGTGATAATGAACAAACCAATATATCTGTAGAGGGACCCTTCACGGATTTAAGACCACAAAGTAAATTCACACCGTTGATGAGTGTATGCCCTCAAGTGGAAGTATACACAGAATTAGTGTCAAAAGACTTAGAAAAATTGAAACCGTCCTATAACAAAAAAAGTAACATCACTAAAGGTGAAAAATTGGTTCTTAAAGAACTCATGGTAAATGATGAGATTACGATAAAGCCTTCAGATAAAGGAGGCAATATCGTCATTCTCAAAACAACTGATTATGTGAAAGAAAACAATGAATGGATAAGCTAAAAAAAAAACACAAAATAAAACACATGACATTTAAATAAAAAAAAGCATTGACAATAAACCAATTGATTGTGACTGTAGTAAACCATGTCCGCAATATGGGCATGGATTGCCACAATTACACTAAATGGACAAAAAAAAAACCCACCAAATATTATACATTACAATTAAATAAAAATGAGCATTTGCCAAACAATGCATTGCTTGCCACAATGCTTATCTATATCCTGAAAGGAGCATAACCACCCACCCTAACCACCTACCCTGGGGCAACTACACCCTTCACCCACCCTCTTTACCCCAATAAACCAGGTACTCTAGCTTAACCCCTTCATTGCCTTAGTGGCTAGCCGTTAAGGTAATGTAGCTGTGTTAATGTTAATTTTAATAACAGAGTATTGAAGCAGGGGGTCTCCTGAGCTGAACCACATTAATTTCAGCCTCGTGGATCCCCTGATTCCCGAGTTACAGGCTCCGGTATGGTGTGCCGATGATATCCCTGCCATGTTTTAATTCTCTCGAGTCACGTGACAGGGACATTAAAACACACAGGAGATACCGGCACCCCATACCGGGGCCTGTAACTTTGGAAGCAGGGGATCCGGGAGGCTGATATCAATGTGGTTCAGTTTAGGAGACCCCCTTCTTCAATACTGTGTTATTAAAATTATCATTAAAACTGTGCGATTGCCTGTAAGAGCTATGCAGGGAGATGTGGCTCTCTCCATGCAGCTCTTCCAGGCTGCTGGAGCGGAATCGCTCCTTAAGCAAACACAAAGTAGTGTGGTGTTGCATTTTTTTACCGGACTATAAAAAACATGCAATTTTTCTTAGTGAATACCGTTTATACACACATTTTTTATACAGTAGTGCGGTAAGAACATGCAAACTTGATCGGTAATGCAGTGAAATTACCGAAGTTTAGTGAATAGGCCCCTATGAGTGCTAAAAAAAAAGTGATTAAAATAGGCCCTCATCTAAGCCCTATCCATAATTTTATATTTGGATGTGGACTAAAAGTACATGTATTTTATTTAAGCAAGCAGTTTTTGAACTATTTATGCTGTTTGACAGCTGATGTTTTGCAGCCCTGCACTCATTGAAAAGTCAAGTAAGGATGATGACATGAATGAAATTGCCTTTTCCTGTTACTTTTCTTGAATTATTTAGCTATTCTTTTTTTGTATCTATATATACAATCTTCATTATTTGGAACTGGTAACTGTCAAAATATGTGCCGAGATATCATCCAGGCTTAAAATTATTCAGCTACATACAGTAAACTGTAAAAAGATGTCCTTTTTTTATTTCCAGAGTTCACTTAACAAATGTTTTTTATGTAATAAAAAGAGGCACACACAGCCTCTCTAAGCTTAGGATCCAAACCCACCACATCATATATATTGTGTCAAAAAGATGCTACTAGGATTGTGACCTCATGTATATAACAAAAAACAAAAAGTCCTAGTGCTACATCTAACTTGACGTAGTTAAATACTATGGGGGCTATGCACTAAGCTCCGTCAAGTCGTTTTAGGAGCGCAAAGTGCTCTTAGAACGTGATGTTCCACTGAACACGATTCACTAAGCCACGCAAACAGGCACTTTGCGTTCTTAAACTGACTTTTTCCTGGAAATTTTTCAAAGTCCAACTTTGCTCGTACGATAACCTGTTTGCGTTCACTTCTGCACTTCTCCGGGATTCACTAAGCTATGCAAAGTTATCGTACGCGAAAGTTGCGTTCAAAAAAGATCGCCAGCTCAAGGCAGGTTATAAAAAAGCTGGACTTTGAAAAATTTCTTTGATTACATTTTTGCGTGCGCAACACCCATACAACAGGCCGGCGGGTGTCCCCGGCTGACCCCGCGTGGGTCCCCGAGGGAAGCCAGGGTCGCACGGCCATCCCGGGGTCCCCGGGGGCCCGCGGTACCAATGTTGTGCCTACAAAAATACTAAACATTATTTCTAACTAAATACAACCCCCTTACACATATAGTACAATAATGTGCACAATAACTATTATCCAGATATGGATAATAGATTATTTGCCGATTATTAAACACTGCATTAGCATACCTAAATAAAGTAAATAAATACAGTAACCAGCTAATCCAATGAATACAAGCAGTAACAACATCAACAATGAATTAATTAAACCATTAACCAATGAAACCAATTAATTCCTAAACCAACTCAAAATGAATAGTAACACTAACCAATCAAACCAATGAATTACTACAACATTAATGAATGTAAACATTAAAAGACAAAGGGGTCTATGCAGAGAGCAGCGAATTTTAAAATTGGCGAGTTTAATAAAAAGTAGCTTTTTTGGAGAGTTTTATTCTCCATATGCAGAAATGTGCGAATTCTGCTATGTTTAACATGAATGCGTGTGGCGAGTTTAAATTGGCGAGATGCGCGCTGCAGAAATGTGTTAAAAAAAATTTGCGCCTTTTTTTTTCCTTTCCTATGGCCGCGAGCGGCAGCTTCTTGCCAACTTTTCCTGGCGAGGCAAAAAGGAGACAATCGCGCCATTTTATTGGCGCGAACAGCCGCTAGATGCCGTTCGCGCCTCTCTGCATTAGGATATTTTTAAAACTGGCGAGATGGAGGTTCTCGCCAGCCGCGAGGCGAGTTTTACAAATAGAAAAAAAAAATTGGCGCGTTTTTCGTAACTCGCCATTTTCTGCTGTTTTCTGCGCGAATTTCTCCAAAAAATGGCGAGTTTTGAAATAGCGCTGCTCTCTGCATAGGCCCCAAAGAAATACATTCAAACAATATCTGAAATAACCATAAAATGCATTAACTAACATAATACAGGCATACCCCGCATTAACGTACGCAATGGGACCGGAGCATGTATGTAAAGCGAAAATGTACTTAAAGTGAAGCACTACCTTTTCTCACTTATCGATGCATGTACTGTACTGCAATCGTTATATACGTGCATAACTGTTGTAAATAATGCATTTGTAACAGGCTCTATAGTCTCCCTGCTTGCACACAGCTTTGGTACAGATAGGGAGCCGGTATTGCTGTTCAGGACGTGATGACAGGCGCATGCGTGAGCTGCCGTTTGCCTATTGGGCGATATGTACTTACTCATGAGTGTACTTAAAGTGAGTGTACTTAAAGCGGGGTATGCCTGTACAACATTAACTACAAACGAACACCAATCGCAAATATTTTATTACCATTAAGCAGGAAAAATAAAAACCAATCACATCCACATAAGAAATTGAAATTAAAAAAACAACAGCAATAACAAGCCACAAATGCCCCCCAAATATTGTCATAATAATGTATTAATCTGTACCCTAAAGTGGTACAGATTAATATATTATCAATCAATGTGCCTCCCCCAAAAAAACAAAAAACACATCCAATGAAGAAACCTGTAAAAAGAGACATTTACAAACATTAAATATATTACTTACAATTAGAAGCGGTGGCCCTCCGACTCCCGGGGTAATAGGAAGCTCACGTACCTTGAAGGCCTCCAACAGCATCCGATGCCATCCACCATGAAGATCTGGATCAGTTACCCAAATCTTCTTTTTTCTTTCTTTAATCACCTTCTTCTATCTTCATCTGTCACCATTTCTTGATCTTCTTTATCTTCTATCTTCATCTGTCAATCCAAAAAACCCCATGGTAAATCCCAACCGATGTTGTCTCGTCATCTTCTTGGGCTCAAATGAGGTGTCACGGCCTTAAATAGGGCTTGTGACGTCACATTTAGCCTCAAAATGGTTAACAGCCACCTGATTGGCTGTTCAAACCATGTTCCGACTTAAATTTTTTTTTTTATAAATGACGTCACTTAAAGGGAATGATGCCAGCCAATCAGAATGGCTGGCCTTCATTTGCCTTTAAGATGACGTGACGAAGCCGGCGTCACATGGTATTTCAGCCAATCAGATCGTGGGAACCAACTCTCTGATTAGCTGAAATACCATGTGATGCCGGCCATCTTGGATTTAGTGACGTCAGTGTTTTTATTTACTTTATTTAGATATGCTAATGCAGTGTTTAATAATGGGCAAATAATCTAATTTTGTATTTTTGCACATTATTTTACTGCATGAGTTAGAGCAGAGGGGGGGGGGTCGTG
This sequence comes from Ascaphus truei, assembly GCF_040206685.1. Classification (NCBI taxonomy): domain Eukaryota; kingdom Metazoa; phylum Chordata; class Amphibia; order Anura; family Ascaphidae; genus Ascaphus; species Ascaphus truei. The sequence goes on along the minus strand of NC_134483.1, from coordinate 498,893,516 downwards.
TATTGATGTTTGTTAAATATTTTTTTAATATACACGTGTTTCATAGTGTAGATGTGCAGGGGGTCTCCAGAGCTGAACCGCATTGGTTTCAGGTCCGAGGACCCCCTACTTCAAGAGATACAGGACCCGGTATGGGGTGCCGGTATCCCCTGCACTTTCAAGCGTCCGCGTCATGTGACCGGGACATTGAAATTCTGCAGGGGATACCGGCACCCCATAACGGGGCCTGTATCTCCTGAATTAGGGGGTCCTCGGACCTGAAACCAATGCTCCGGAGACCCCATGCTCATGTACACTATTATTCAAATGTAATTATTTAGTGTACGATCGCCTGTAACAGCCTTGCATGGAGATGTCAAATATCCTTGCAAATGTTGCATGCGGCTTTTTTTTCTATCAGCTAGCATATGTGAAATTTAAGAACGCTAGCAGGGGGAAAAAGCTTGCACGTACGATAAGCCAGTTTTTGGCCCAGCCGAGAGAAAATAGCCTCAAGGCCTTAGTGAATCGTGTCTCCGGCTTCACTTTGTATCGGACATGATTTTTGATTTCAAACAGACGCAAAAGCACGGAGCTTAGTGCATAGCCCCCTATATGTATATTTTCTCATAAGTGTAGCCAGGTTCCCTCTGCGCAGCGGACCCCTCCCCCCCCCCCTTCTCCTTGCAATCTCCGCGGCCGGGTGCGGGAGTGTGTGTGTGCCCCTCAATTTGCTGGAGGAGGTTGCGGTGCGGCAGTTGTGGCTTCCGAGACTCCTGGCGGCTCCCGGAGCAGGGCGCCGCCATCTTAGATTGCGCACGCATACGCAGTAGGGTTCCGTTGCGGTGGCCACTCGGGAGGCAGTTGCGCATGCATGAAAACAGCGCGCGAACGCTAGCCTACCAGGGAAGGCTCTTGGACGGGACTACGAGTCCCATGAGCTTTAGGGGACCCCATGTGATGCCAGGGAGCCAATAGGGCTTTAGGACCTCCTGACACCAGGGAATTTAGATACATTTCGCGGGGTTGGGAGCGTGAGTTGCAGCAGGGAGCTGGGTAGGTGAGGGTGCAGGGGAGCAGTAGCCCCTTGCACTAGGCCAGTCACCCCCACAGGCCCCAGATAATAATTTCCATTGCCCCAGTTTGTGGTTGCTTCAGGGACAGGCCTTAAGTTAAGGAGATCTGCCCCTTTAGCTATTTGGTTAAGTAAGGAGACGCGTAGTGGCACGCAGCCTGATTCCTGGGTCTGGGCTCAGACTCCATATATATATATAAAGACTATCTTCCCAGAGACTTATATATAGACTATCTTCACGGAGGCCACGCCAAGCGGTGACTGCGGCCTGCCGGCTGTAGACAGATCCTCGCCAAGGTACAGACGGCGCGGAGCCGCGGTGATATTATCCACGCCGGAATTCACCCCACGTGCAGGAGGACATCACGTCAGATAAGGCGGATCCAAACCCAGTTGTATAGCGGCACCCATGGCTGGAGCCCGGGCAGGTGTGGACATAAGGGACATCAGGGAATTGGTGCCCAGTACCCAGGTACTTTGGAGGAGGAGATACATATGTGGATGTGTGCATCAAGGGAAGTTACATGTATGTTGGTTATATGCTAATGGTTCTTATTATTATCCTGTCAGTAAAACTGTTATCCAATCACGTGTGGTATTGTATATGTGGGTTCGGATAAGTGCATACTCCCACCTCGTTGGGAACCCTTCATCAGTGGATGTGCTGCACCAAGTGTAAGTACACCCCAGGCTCCCAGCGGCAGAGGCTCAGGTCCTATGTTATCCTAACAGGTGAAAGCAGTACCAGTAATACCGTACCCCAGGGGTACACCCGTTACATTTGGAGGCGCTGCTGAGCTTCAGACCCGGGGTGCCTAGTAAAATTGAGTATAAATATCCAAATTGCTCATCATGTTCTCCCCGTCCAGCCCGGAAGTCCACACATGGGCCCTCAGAGAGAGAGAACCACCCAGTCATGTAGTAGCTGTAGGGAACGTCCCGACCATAGTGTCCGCGAGTGCAGTACGAGACTCATTAGGGAGACTTCTGGGTATTGACACTTTGGAGCGCAGAGAGCGGGAATATGACCGCCCCCATGAATGGAGCACCATACTTTTTATGGCAGGGAGGGAAATATGCCGGGAAGCCGTGCCCCAGACCTTACAAGGCCCAGAGGCCCCGCCCGGGGGCTATCCGTTAGTATTCGCAGCCCTACCCGAAATCAGAGAGGTATTTATCTCCCCAAGCTCTCCGCCCACTGAACTGGTCTCGGAGGAACCCTCTACCAGTGACTGGCAGACGATAACGCCCATCTCAAGTACCCCTGCCAGTACTTCTCACCCACCCCGAGTGACCTTTTCTCCAAGTGCATTAGAGGGAGCCACTAGCTGGGCCAGGAGGCAATCACAGTCATCCCCTGTCCCTGATGGGCCCTCAACAAGTGAGCCGGCCACCCCCACTGCAAAGTTCGGGACTGGTAGTGGCCCCATCCCTGGAGGGTTCCCCCTGAATATAACTGTGCCTCAATTTATGGAAACAATGACTCTTGCCTCTCAATATCAAAGTTACAGGAAGCTAAAGCCCTTTTCCACAACACTATCGACACCTACCGGAGAAAAGGGTTTGAAATATGGAGAGAACATACCATCCATATACTAACTGAATAGTCAAGCGGCAAAGATTAGTGGAGAGTCTTCGACCCCCAGCTGCGCAACTGGTTCGAATGCATCGTGAAGTAGAAGGAGATGTGACGGCTTATGAGTTTTTAGAAATGCTCACTCAGTCCTTTGTGTATGAAGATGATGAGGATGAGCTTATGGCAAAATTCAAGGCTCTTCGACAAAAGGAAGGAGAAGACTTGTCCGCGTTCGTCCGTGAGCTCCAGCTGTCCCTAGGGACTCTCCTGTCATAGAAGATTGTGGTGGCCGCTGAAGTGGACCGGCATCGATTCAAGCAACTACTGAAAGGTTCGTTGCCTAATCACCCTATCGCTATAGTGATGCGGGCCGCCCCGGTCACTGCAACACCACCCAGCTCCATGGAATTAATGCGGCATATCTGGAGGCATGAGGTACAGCTACATTTTCACACGCCTAAGAAGGGAAAAGATGGCCGCAAGGAGGATGCCAAGGAAGCACCAGTACCTAAAGAAAAAGGGACCAAGAAGGAGAAAGATGCGGATGCTACTGAAGTGCCCCGATCGCCCCCCCCCTCAGGCTGGGCAAGGTCGCGCCCGGACTTAAGCTGTTACAACTGTGGTGAAGAAGGGCATATCGCAAGGGTCTGTTCAAACCCTAGAAAACCCCATACGGTCGCCAAGTCCTACACGGTGTGGGCACAGCAAGCCCTCACTTTCTTCCCGGCATTACCCGAGGAGATAGAAGAATCAAGAAGTGCTGTCCCAAGAGGGAATCCACAACCAGACGCTTACTGCCGAGTAGGGCCCACCGCCATAATCAGAATCATCATGGAGGGGATCTATTCTTCAGCACTGATGGATACGGGGTCATAGGTGTCCATCATCTACCATCCATTTTATGATCAGCACCTCAGCCATCTTCCCTTGCAGTCCACCGAAAAGATGACTTTGTGGGGGCTGAGCAAAGATGATTACCTCATCGACGGAATAGTGGCGGTCAAGCAAGACATCCTGCAGTTGAACACCAACAAGTCGCACCCCATGTTGGTGGAAGCCCTGGTCTGCCCAGAGGCTCGAGAACATCCCAATGCCCCCATCATACTGTGCACGAATGCAGATACTGTTGCGGCCGAGTTTATTAGAAGCTTTACCCGGTCTCGGCCGCAACAGAAACCGGGCGCGCGCCGAAGTGTCCCGGGCGCGCGCCGGAGCATCGGAGGATCGGTCCTCTGATCAGGGCTTCCCCCTCCCCTCTCCGGGTCCGCCGGGTCCCCCGGAGCCCCCCACCGCAACCCCCACATTAGGAGCCGTGCGCGCACGCTCCCGATGAAGCGTGACCGCGCATTGATGACGCGCGGCACGCCGAGGGAAAGCAACGAGCAAGCCGGGACACCTCCCGGCTTGCGACTCCAGCCCACTTCAAATAAAGTGTGCCGCCTCTGTATAGTGAGGTCGGTGATTCGCTCCTTCCTGCAAGAAGCCGATGAGCTACCGTTGGCATCCCTGAATATAGCCCCTGGTCTACGGGAAGAATGCTAACGAGTGGCGTATGAAGAAGAGTATGGTGATATCTTTAATCTAGAGCAAGGGATACTGGAGATTCCGCCAGGGGGAGTACAGTGTTTGACGGCGCTGATCGCGTACCCCAAATGGTATGAACAGGACAGGTACTTTTCGCTAGAGACCCTTCCTGAGTCTGAACTCCATTGGGGATATCGGATGATACCTGAAGTACGAGAGTGGTTATCCAAAGTCCCCAGGAAGGTTAAGGTGGCTATCCAGAACATGTCGCTTCATACGGTGTCACTGGAACGAGGACAACGGCTCGGTAGAGTTTAACCGGTGGATCCTGTAGACCAGGGGTGGGGAACGTCCGGCCCACGGGCCGTGTAAGGCCCGCAAAGTCATTTGGTCCGGCCCCCGGGAAGCAAGCCTGCAAGAATGGTTTAAAAAAAAAAAAAAAATTTAAACTCCCCCTTTCCTGATTGGCTGCTCATGCTGTCACTCTGCCAAAAAAAATTTTTGGCCCACCTCTTCCTACAGCACTGCCCCCCTCCCTTCTCTCCTCCAGTAATGCCGGCTCCTTAGGCTCCGCCCCTCAGTCCCTCTCTTTAGGCTCCGCGGGCCTGCCAGTCTCTCAGCTGCACTGGCTCCCTATGCAGCTCCAGCAGCCCATCCCCGGGCCCCAGGTAACCCACATGCCCTCTTATACCCCCCTCCCAGGCACCTTACCCACCTCAAGGGGGGAGAGGCCTTATTTTTGTGTGTTTGCAGAGGTGGGCTTATTGTGTGTGTCACTGTGTGTCACTGTGTGTGTCATTGTGTGTGTCATTGTGTGTGTGTGTGTGTCTGTCTCTGTCATTGTGTGTGTGTGTGCCTGTCTCTGTCATTGTGTGTGTGTGCCAATGTCACTGTGTGTGTGTGTGTGTGTGTGTGTGTGTGTGTGTGTGTGTGTGTGTGTGTGTGTGTGTGTGTGTGTGTGTGTGTGTGTGTGTGTGTGTCAATGTCACTGTGTGTGTGTCTGGCACTGTCACTGTATGTCTGGCACTGTCACTGTATGTCTGGCACTGTCAATGTGTGTGTCTGGCACTGTCACTGTGTGTGTCTGGCACTGTGTGTCACTGTCTCTGTGTGTGTGTGTGTGTCTATGTCTGTGTGTGTGTGTCACTGTCTGTGTGTGTGTGTCACTGTCTGTGTGTGTGTGTCACTGTCTCTATGTGTGTGTGTGTCACTGTCTCGGTGTGTGTGTCTGAGAGTGTGTGTGTGTCTGAGAGAGTGTGTGTGTCTGAGAGTGAGAGTGTGTGTCTGAGAGAGTGTGTGTCTGAGAGTGAGAGTTTGTGTCTGAGAGTGAGAGTGTGTGTCTGAGAGTGAGTGTGTGTCTGAGAGTGAGAGTGTGTGTCTGAGAGTGAGAGTGTGTGTCTGTGAGTGAGAGTGTGTGTCTGAGAGTGAGAGTGTGTGTCTGAGAGTGAGAGTGTGTGTCTGAGAGTGAGAGAGTGTGTGTCTGAGAGTGAGAGTGCGTGTCTGAGAATGAGAGTGTGTATCTGAGAGTGAGAGTGTGTGTCTGAGAGTCAGAGAGTGTGTCTGAGAGTCATAGAGTGTGTGTCTGAGGCCCAGGTCATAGAGGGGTGAGGAGAGCGGATGCGTGCTAACACTGAGGCTCGCCTGCTTAAGTCAGCACGATTCCACGGAGTGTGTGTGTGTCTGAGAGTGTGTGTGTGTGTGTGTGTGTCTGAGAGTGTGTGTGTGTCTGAGAGTGTGTGTGTGTCTGAGAGAGAGTGTGTCTGAGAGAGAGTGTGTGTCTGAGAGAGAGTGTGTGTCTGAGAGAGTGTGTGTCTGAGAGAGAGTGTGTCTGAGAGAGAGTGTGTGTCTGAGAGAGAGTGTGTGTCTGAGAGAGAGTGTGTGTCTGAGAGAGAGTGTGTGTCTGAGAGAGAGTGTGTGTCTGAGAGAGAGTGTGTGTCTGAGAGAGAGTGTGTGTATGAGAGAGAGTGTGTGTCTGAGAGAGAGTGTGTCTGAGAGAGAGTGTGTGTCTGAAAGAGAGTGTGTGTGTGAGAGAGAGTGTGTGTCTGAGAGAGAGTGTGTGGCTGAGAGAGTGTGTGTCTGAGAGAGAGTGTGTGTCTGAGAGAGAGTGTGTGTCTGAGAGAGAGTGTGTGTCTGAGAGAGAGTGTGTGTGTCTGAGAGAGAATGTGTGTGTCTGAGAGAAAGTGTGTGTGTCTGGGAGAGAGTGTGTGTGTCTGAGAGAGAGTGGGTGTGTCTGAGAGAGAGTGGGTGTGTCTGAGAGAGAGTGGGTGTGTCTGAGAGAGAGTGTGTGTGTCTGAGAGAGTGTGTGTGTCTGAGAGAGAGTGTGTGTCTGAGAGAGAGTGTGTGTGTCTGAGAGAATGTGTGTGTCTGGGAGAGAGTGTGTGTGTCTGAGAGAGAGTGTGTGTGTCTGAGAGAGAGTGTGTGTGTCTGAGAGAGAGTGGGTGTGTCTGGGAGAGAGTGGGTGTGTCTGAGAGAGAGTGGTGTGTCTGAGAGAGAGTGTGTGTGTCTGAGAGAGAGTGTGTGTCTGAGAGAGAGAGAGAGTCTGAGAGAGAGAGAGAGTCTGAGAGAGAGAGAGAGTGAGTCTGAGAGAGAGAGAGTGAGTCTGAGAGAGAGAGAGTGAGTCTTAGAGAGAGAGAGAGAGAGAGTGAGTCTGTGAGTCAGAGACAGTGAGTCTGTGAGTCAGAGACAGTGAGTCTGAGAGTCAGAGAGAGAGAGAGAGTCTGAGAGTCAGAGAGAGTGAGTCCGAGAGTCAGAGAGAGTGAGTCTGAGAGTGAGAGAGAGTGAGTCTGAGAGTCTGAGAGAGAGAGCGGGTCTGAGAGTCTGAGCGAGAGAGTGGGTCTGAGAGTCTGATTTCCCTCCCCCCTGCCCGATTTCTGTGTGCGTGCGCACAGACACCAACCCACAGTCAATCATAGTCACCCACCACCCAAGAGTCAGTCAGTCACCCAAAGAGAAGCAGTTCCAGATATCACATTAGGGGTGAGTTAATTAAATGTTTGACCAAATATAGCAGGCTAATTTTTAAGTTGATAATTTTGTATGGCCCTCGAATGATTTTATAAATATCAAAATGGCCCTTGGCAGAAAAAAGTTTCCCCACCCCTGCTGTAGACAATACAGCAACAGTCCAGGCCGCCCGTGTGGAAGGAAAGCCTGAGGACCTACAATTTGACTGGGAGAGTCTCCCCTGGAAGAGGAATGGAAGGAGAGACTACATGCTCAATTGAGAGAGAGACGGGAAGTGTTCTCCACTAGTTAGATGGATGTGGGATGCAGTAGAAGCGCTCAGCACACCATTAGTCTGAATGATGAGACTCCGTTTAGAGAAAGGTCTCGGCGTATAGCCCCTCAAGACGTGGAAGATGTGCGAGGTGATACATCTGCACTTAAATTTTGTATTATTTCTTCCTTGTTTCCCTTATGTGCTCCTCCTGGATTGTCTGAGATATATCATACGTTCTGGAACCCGTGAAACAGGTCCCACCAGAGGGTTTGAGCAGGGTCACCAATTTTAGCTTTCATTATTTTTGATCTAATTATTGAGCACACTGATTATTTTTTGCACTTGTGTATATTTGCACATTATAATATCACACTTTAAGTAGTTAGCGCCTTTTATCACTATTTTCCACTGTACACTGTGGTTATACTTAGATTACATAATTGTATTCGGAACAACTCTCGAAGAACATGAGGCCCGGCTGATGAAGGTGCTGGATCGATTAGGTCAAAAAGGATTGAAACTCTCCTTAGACAAGTGCCGTTTCTGCCGGACCTCGGTCACTTATGTGGGCCATATAGTATCGGCGGATGGAGTGGCCACGGACCCGGCCAAGGTGGAGGCGGTGGTGAATTGGCCGAGACCTGAGAATGTGATGGAGCCGAGGTCCTTTCTCAGGTTTTGCGGGTACTATCGGCGGTTTGTAGATGGATACTCCAAGCAGGCGGCTGTGCTGAACAACTTGCTGAAAGTCTATCCAGAAGAACCCAAGCAGAAAAAGACAACTCCGAGAACACCCTTCGGGGATCGGTGGATGTGGCGATAGGCTTTGCCGGCCTTCCTTAATAAAGGGGGAGCCCGGCTGGCTGCCCCTGAAACCATATGGTATGGGCTGAGAGTGTCAGCTCTTGTGTCCAAATGTTGGTTCTCTGTGTTTTAAAACTGCAATGTATTATGTTTGTCCTGTGATTTAAACCCAGGTTGATGACAAAAGGTAGTGTGAATTAGCATGTGAATTACATGTGGATTAGCATTTCAATGCCCCAGCTCAGATAGGGATTCCAAGCCCAAATCTCCCCAATTTATTTCCCTTATAAGTATAAGGTTCCCCAGAGAATATTCTGTAAGGAAGTGTACTTTATATTGTGTTTTAATGTTTACTATAAGGTTCAATACAGAAAGCATAGGCATATGGTTAATATGCTGGCTAGTTTGCATAGATTCCATAGTTCAAAGAGGAGAGGAATGGCAGAGGGGGGAAACCATTTGGTGAGCAGGATGTTCAGATTGGGATGTCTTTGTCTTACTAGACACCACGGAGCCAGGGAAAAAGAAAACGGCCCTGGATGTCAGAACTGATAAGCAAGGTTTCTATTGGCAAGTTTTGAATTTATCCCTCCTATCAGTGAATGCGTAATTTCAATCCCTGCTTTAATTGGCTATTACACCCCTCAATGATTTAGATAGGAATTCAGCCTATATAAGAGCGTGCTGTAAAAGCAGCTCTCTCTCTCTTTTTCCTGTTGGAGATCTGATGACAAGCAGCTGCTGACAGGCCTCTCACTTCTGATGCTTCTGTGAAAGAGCTATTCACACCTGGAAGCATGGGGAGGCCTAGCCAGCAGGCTGGATTTCGGTCCAGGAGCCCAAGGTCCTATCAAGGTAAGCCTTTGCTGAACAGGCGCCTTGCAACCAGGAAAGAGTAGATCTCTTCCCCAGACCCCCGTAAGTGTGTATATTCTCTGTTTCTTGTATTTCTGTGAGTTTCCGTGGTCTTGTCCGAATAAACCACAATTTATTTTACTGCCTGTTTTGCCTTGTGACTGATCCCTTAAATATAAATGTGTATTGGGCCTGCCCTCCCGTGACTGGCTTGTGGCGATAGGCTTTGCCGGCCTTCCTTAATAAAGGGGGAGCCCGGCTGGCTGCCCCTGAAACCATATGGTATGGGCTGAGAGTGTCAGCTCTTGTGTCCAAATGTTGGTTCTCTGTGTTTTAAAACTGCAATGTATTATGTTTGTCCTGTGATTTAAACCCAGGTTGGTGACAAAAGGTAGTGTGAATTAGCATGTGGATTAGCATTTCAATGCCCCAGCTCAGATAGGGATTCCAAGCCCAAATCTCCCCAATTTATTTCCCTTATAAGTATAATGTTCCCCATAGTATATTCTGTAAGGAAGTGTACTTTATATTGTGTTTTAATGTTTACTATAAGGTTCTATACAGAAAGCACAGGCATATGGTTAATATGCTGGCTAGTTTGCATAGATTCCATAGTTCAAAGAGGAGAGGAATGGCAGAGGGGGGAAACCATTTGGTGAGCAGGATGTTCAGATTGGGATGTCTTTGTCTTACTAGACACCACGGAGCCAGGGAAAAAGAAAACGGCCCTGGATGTCAGAACTGATAAGCAAGGTTTCTATTGGCAAGTTTTGAATTTATCCCTCCTATCAGTGAATGCGTAATTTCAATCCCTGCTTTAATTGGCTATTACACCCCTCAATGATTTAGATAGGAATTCAGCCTATATAAGAGCGTGCTGTAAAAGCAGCTCTCTCTCTCTTTTTCCTGTTGGAGATCTGATGACAAGCAGCTGCTGACAGGCCTCTCACTTCTGATGCTTCTGTGAAAGAGCTATTCACACCTGGAAGCATGGGGAGGCCTAGCCAGCAGGCTGGATTTCGGTCCAGGAGCCCAAGGTCCTATCAAGGTAAGCCTTTGCTGAACAGGCGCCTTGCAACTAGGAAAGGGTAGATCTCTTCCCCAGACCCCCGTGTGTATATTCTCTGTTTCTTGTATTTCTGTGCATTTCCGAGGTCTTGTCCGAATAAACCGCAATTTATTTTACTGCCTGTTTTGCCTTGTGACTGATCCCTTAAATATAAATGTGTATTGGGCCTGCCCTCCCGTGACAGGCTTATTTTCTGGTGGCAGCGGTGGGTTTCTCAGGTTTTGCGGGTAATATCGGCGGTTTGTAGATGGATACTCCAAGCAGGCGGCTGTGCTGAACAACTTGCTGAAAGTCTATCCAGAAGAACCCAAGCAGAAAAAGACAACTCCGAGAACACCCTTCGTGGATCGGTGGACACCAGCATTTGAAGAAGCATTTAAAGGGCTTAAGAAGAGTCTAATGGAAGCTTCAATCCTGGCCTATGCTGACCCTGAGAAGCCTTACATCCTGCACGCAGATGCCAGCCTTAACGGATTGGGAGCGGTGCTACATCTGAAGTATCCCACTGGACTGCAACCTGTGGCCTATGCAAGTAGAAGTTTGACCCCTAGTGAAAAGAACTATCCTGTCCACAAGTTGGAGTTTTTTGCCCTCAAATGGGCCATATCTGAAAAACTACATGACTATCTCTACGGGGTTTCCTTCGAAGTCAGAACGGATAAAAATCCGCTGACTTATGTACAAACGACAGCCAAATTAGATGCGACCGGTCATAGATGGATGGCCACCCTCGCCAATTACCGTTTTTTTTCTGAAATATAAGCCTGGACCTCTCAATATTGGCGCCCTTGCTCTATCTAGAAGATCAGGATTGAGCGAGATCTCCGATGATGGGCCTTGGCAAGAAATCCCAGGACCAGGGATGAGAGCCATGTGTTCTACTGCTGCCATTGTAAATGATCGAGTGGCATTCTCAGAGTTAAGAGTCGTGGATTCTTTAGGGTGTCGACCTCAAGGCCTTCCAAAAGCTTACTGTCACCCTGATGGCATGGGTCTAACCCAAAACGTTATCTTCACTAGGACAGAATTGGTAATAGCACAGACACGTGATACTGCGGCTAAGGCTGTCCGAGAGGCGCTACACAACAATGATTCTTCCCTAGTGAAACGGGCTCCTTCCAATGATGTAAGCCTCCTCATGCAAGAATGGGACAAGTTCGAGATGGATAACGGACAACTCTATAGGGTTGTTCAATTCCACAATCATCCTGACCGTCGACAACTTTTTCTACCCCAGCAACTGCAAGGCCTGGTTTTAAGATCACTACATGATGATCATGGACATTTGGGGGTGGATAAGACTCTGGGTTTAGTGCGAGACTGGTTTTTCTGGCCAAGAATGAGGGAGTCAATTGAACAACACTGCCGGAAATGTTTACCATGCATTCATAGGAAGACCCTGCCCACTCGTGCTGCCCCAATGGGCCATCTCAAGATCTCCGGGCCTATGGATGTAGTATGTATGGACTTTCTGTGTATAGAGCCAGACTCAAAGGGTATAGGGAATGTACTAGTAGTGACAGATCATTACACTCGATACGCGCAAGCCTTTCCCACAAAAGATCAGAAAGCTACCACTAAGGCTAAAGTGCTGAGGGAGAAATATTTTGTGCATTATGGCCTGCCCAACAGGATGCATTCCGATCAGGGACGAGATTTTGAGAGCAAGTTGATCAAAGAATTGTAACACTGTTGAACATTCAGAAATCAAGGACTACTCCTTATCATCACGAGGGAGATGCGCTCCTGGAAAGATTTAATCGGACATTGCTGGATCTGCTAGGAACTCTGAAGGATTCCCAAAAGGGAGAGTGGAGCAAGCATGTAGAGGCTTTGGTACATGCCTACAATTGCACTAGGCACGAGTCCACAGGATACACACCATACTTTATGATGTTTGGAAGAGAAGCCAGATTGCCAATTGACATACGCATGCGGGTATCTACCGACGTGGTACCCAATATAGCTCACTATAAATATGTAAAAAGACTCCAGGACAGTCTGCACCATGCGTATCAGTTAGCAGAAAGAGCAACCGCTAGACTGAACGCCAATAACAAAATGAGGTACGATCACAAAGTACGGTACCGAGAACTTTGACCGGGAGACGCAGTTCTCCTACGCAACTTAGGGATCCCTGGCAAGCACAAATTAGCCGATCGCTGGAGAGAGATACCCTTCCAAGTAGAGTCCCAAATGCCGGGTCTCCCTGTCTATCGCATACGTGACGTGAATGGCAGGGTCAAGGTCTGGCACCTAATCCATCTGTTACCTATCCCACAATTGGGAGAAGGTGACCCAGTGACAGTAGTAGATGACAGTGAGCCTGAAGAGTCTACCGGGAATTCAGTTGCCACAGAGGAAATGATTCAAGACCCTTTGGAGGGAACATCCAACGGAGATTGTGGGCACCTCCCGACGGAGCAACAAATACACCAATCAGGAGCTCAAAAACAGCTCTAATTCACATTTTTCTAAAATCACTCTATTCTAGTAGCTAGTATTCTAACTAGCAAGCTTATCACCGATCTCATCTCACCAACCCAAGGGTGGTGGGATGGAATTGGCGAGTAGGAATTAGAAAGATTTTTTTTTTTTTTTAAACATTTTTATTAGGAAATAAACAAGATTACAGGCATATATCACAACCTCCTAATACACAGTCGTTTTCCTTTTTTTCCATCTCTAAGGGTAGGGGGGGAGTACCGCCAAGAAAGGCGTGACCTCTGGGTCACATAGTGACCTGGGGAGCGAGAGGTCTGAAAAAGAAAAGGGGCTAGGGGGGGGTGTGGTCTGGGGGGAGAAGGGGGGTTCCCTCCCCAACTGTGATGACCCGTCTATTATTCATACATCGGTCTTACTGACCACAGGTCCTGTATACGGACCCTTTTGGGGATCAATGGCCTGCCCAGGGTTCCCAGACCTTGTAGTGACTCTCAGTCTTACGCTTAAGGAAAGCTGTCAACCTCTCCATTAGCATCACTTCATCTTCATCTACTCTTCTCTTAACCGCCTGTTTGGAGGGGGGTGAGATCTTTTTCCAGGAGAACGCCACAGCACACCTAGCCGCAGTAAGGATAAAGGAGATTCATTTCCCTACTGGGCGGTCAATTTCCTCTATTGGCTTGCCCAGTAGGTAGGTCAGTGGGTCAGGTGGGATTGTGAGGCCGGTTACCTCTTGGATTAAAGTTTGGATTGTAAACCAAAAGTTCTCGATTTTTGGGCATGACCACCAAATGTGGGCCATGTCGCCTCTCTGCCCACATAGATCTGAGGCCAGGGGGTAGATTTGCTTCAATCTAACTGGGGTAAGATACCAGTGGAACATGATTTTGTAAATATTTTCTTTTGTTGTGGTACAAATGGAAGTTCCTGAAGCCGAGTCCCATATGTCCTCCCAGTCTTCTCTATCTATATCTATATTTAACTCCGCCGCCCACTTGGACATATAGTCGTGAGTGGAGGGGCCCACTGCTATCTCATGCCAGCATATATTTTAGAGATCAAGGCTGTTTGATGAGTGCCCGTTTGGCACAGCATCTCAAAGTTTGTGAGAGGAGGAAACTCAAATTTTGGGGACACTTTTTGGAGAAAGTGTCAAATTTGGAGATACTTAAATGGAAAAACAGGGGAGTCTGAGGAGAGAAAGAAAGAGAGCCAGGATTCAATGGGCCTGTGATTCAAGCACCATCTTCAGAAAGTTCATCACGTAATCAATCGTTAGATCCTACCACCCTGAATTTTGTGCCACAAAGAGACAAGGTTCAGTTACAAAGAGACAATGTTCAGTTACAAAGAGACTTTCTCTAAACTGGTTCAACCTCTACCAGAGAGTCTAGGCCTCAAGCCTACGATGATATCTCTCAAGATGAAGAATTGGAGACCGAGACTCACAAAAGTCAGCGAGTGAGACACCCTCCCAATCGAGAGGGGCTTATGATTCATTAGGGGCACATCACTATGAGTCTCAGCAGCAAGCTAAAGCCAAGCTAGTCTCAGTTATAAATATGTTTGTTGAAATGTACAATCTCGTGTAGAGCAATCGTTAAGATGTACTCAAAAACTGCAATTTTTATTATATAATATGGTTATGTATGTTTTGGTTCAAGCAGGGACGTTGATGTTTTCACCAGGGGGGGGATGTATCCAGGTTCCCTCTGCACAGCGGACCCCCCCCCCTTCTCCTTGCACTCACCGCGGCCAGGTGCGGGAGTGTGTGTGTGCCCCTCAATGTTCTGGAGGAGGTTGCGGTGCAGCGTTGCGGCTTCCGAGACTCCCGGAGCAGGGCGCCGCCATCTTAGATTGCGCACGCATGCGCAGTAGGGTTCCGCTGCGGTGGCCACTCGGGAGGCAGTTGAGCATGCACGAAAACAGCGCGCGAACGCTAGCCTATCAGGGAAGGCACTTGGATGGGACTACGAGTCCCATGAGCCTTAGAGGACCCCATGTGATGCCAGGGAGCCAATAGGGCTTTAGGACCTCCTGACACTAGGGAATTTAGATATATTTCGCGGGGTTGGGAGCGTGAGTTGCAGCAGGGAGCTGGGTAGGTGAGGGTGCAGGGGAGCAGTAGCCCCTTGCACTAGGCCAGTCACCCCCACAGGCCCCAGATAATACTTTCCATTGCCCCAGTTTGTGGTTGCTTCAGGGACAGGCCTTAAGTTAAGGAGATCTGCCCCTTTAGCTATTTGGTTAAGTAAGGTGACGCGTAGTGGCGCACAGCCTGATTCCTGGGTCTGGGTCTGGGCTCAGACTCCATATATATAAAGACTATAATATAAAGACTATCTTCCTAGAGACTTATATATATATATAGACTATCTTCACAGAGGCCATGCCAAGTGGTGACTGCGGCCTGCCGGCTGTAGACGAATCCTCGCCAAGGTACAGACGGTGCGGAGCCGCGGTGATACTATCCACGCCGGAATTCACCCCACGCGCAGGAGGACATCACGTCGGATCAGGCGGATCCAAACCCAGTTGTATAGTGGCACCCGTGGCTGGAGCCCGGGCAGGTGTGGACATAAGGGACATCAGGGAATTGGTGCCCAGTACCCAGGTACTTTGGAGGAGGAGATGCATCAAGGGAAGTTACATGTATGTTGGTTATATGCTAATGGTTCTTATTATTATCCTGTCAGTAAAACTGTTATCCAATCACGTGTGGTATTGTATATGTGGGTTCTGATAAGGGCATACTCCCACCTCGTTGGGATCCCTCATCAGTGGAGGCACTGCACCCCAGGCTCCCAGCGGCCGAGGCTCAGGTCCTATGTTATCCTAACAGGTGAAAACAGTACCAGTAATACCGTACAACAGGGGTACACCTGTTACATAAGCAAGGGTCATTAGCCAAAGTATTTTAAGCCTACAACCACATCATGTTATGGCCCATCTCTAGGTCCTAACACTGCTTTATATAAACTCTGAACTCAAATCCACCACTATATATATATATATATAATATAAATATATATGTGCCCTTAGTGCGCACCCCCCCCCCCCCCCCCGAGAAAGATCCCTTGATGAGGATCGAAATGTTGAAATTTGTGTGAATACTCTGAATATAGTTTATTTGGACTTTACCTGCTGAGTGCTGTCTTCTTTTATCACCTTGCTGATGATTTCATGTATTATTCATCTTTATGGGCTAAGCACCGCTCTTATACCTACACACCTAGGAGTGCCAGTGACCGCTTGTGTATATATATATATATATACTGTATATGGAAAAGGGGAAAACACAGGCGCAAACTGTTAACTAAACAATAAAATATGAGCATGAATAGACTGGGGATATATTAGAGTCCTTGATTTCTCTGAAACAAAATAGAAAAGAGACAGAATATGGTGAAGTACGTTTTGTAATGGTCAATGCGCAAAGGTAGATCGCTAATTACAAAGTAGCAGAAGTATACAAGCATATAGGATATAAAATCCTCTCCGTCCTGCTGCCTGGAGTGATGGTCTGCTTCCTCTCCACGTGGAACCCCAAGATTCTCTGTGGTATGTTTCCTCCGCCTGCAGCTGCCCTCCTGAGCTCCCTGGTTCTTCCTCTGATGTTGCGAGATTGTACTGCTGACGTCACTCGGCCGAAATTACAGCCGTAACTCGGGGATACAGTCCAAGGGATGCACAGATATTAAGGGAATTATGCTAAATGTAAATTCTAGATAGGGGATGCTAAGAAATATTCAAAAGCCTCCGCCCTACATGTTTCGTCCTGTAGCTAGGACTTCATCTGGTTATATATATATATATACAGTGTTCGACAAACCTATACATTTGCACGCCTCGGGCGAGTGGATTTAACATCGTGGCGAGCTCCTATTGGCCCAAGCAGCACACGTGTGGTACTAGGTGGTGAGTAGACTTTTTGTTTGGCGAGTAGATTTTTTGGTGATTTGTCGACCACGGTATATATATATATATATATATAACACAAAAAAATATATATAACACAAAAAAAGCCTGCAAAAGACCTCAAATAACAAGTGCTAAAGCCAGTCAAGTAAAGTGTGAGAGTCAACACTACTGGCGGTGCTAGGGATAAAGGATATGTGGAAACAGAAACAAAGAACAAAAAGAATCCCAGAATAGCACTCTTGCATACAAAAATATCAAAATGTATTTAAACACACTACACAAATAGTAAAAAGGTCCGCAGTGTCCATAAAGCTGATAATGTAATGACTGAACAAGGAAAAAATGGTGATCAAAAAGGCTACACCAATACTATAAAATAAACATACAAAACCTGATCTAACTAGCATAATAGCAAGTATCACATATACAGAAACAGGGAGATACTATGAAATATCAGAGGGTAACCAAATGAGCATCAATAATGAATCCCAAGTCAAGAAACAGACATCCTAACCTAAAAGTGTGGAAGCAAAAATATGCTTCCTGACACTTGGACCAGCCGGTCAGCAGTACTGATGATGTATGCCCTAAGCATAAAGTGCATGTACCAATAAATGAAATACTGTAGCATGACACAGTGGCAGTACGTATGAGATTTGCACACACAGTAGGGCAACAAGACTGAAGACAGATGTAAACAGTGCCAGTGGTGCAGCAAAAATACTTAGCACAAGTCCCAGGGGGTTTGGAGTAACCGGACGTCTGTGACTGCAGGGATGATAGTAGATTCTAATGAATTCAGCCGCCGCAGTGCGCACACTACATGGGTAGAGATGGCGCCTGTAAGAGACGTGTGCAGAGGTACGCAATAGAGACTGGTTTTAAGGTGAACTAAAAATAAGGCCTGCCACTCTGTTTTGCTATTTCATTTATTGTTACATGCACTTTATGCTTAGGGCATACATCATCAGTACTGCTGACCGGCCGGTCCAAGTGTCAGGAAGCCTATTTTTTGCTTCCACACTTTTAGGTTAGGATGTCTGTTTCTTAATTTGGGATTCATTATTGATGCTCATTTAGTTACCCTCTGATATTTCATAAAATCTCCCTGTTTCTGTATACTGTATGTGATACTTGCTATTATGCTATGTAGCCAGGTCCCCTCTGTCGTCTGTTGTATATTATGCTATGTAGCCAGGTCCCCTCTGGGTGTGTTGTGCCCCCCCCTCACTGAGCTTACCTCCGTGGCGACCGGGGGGGATGCGGCCGGTCGCGGGGGCCTTTAGGGATCGAGCGCGAGTGCGCGCGCCTGCCTGTGTTCAGGAGAAGGGGGACTCCCTGGGGCTCCTGCAGAGCGGGCCGCCATCTTCTCCTTGCTCGCGCATGCGCAGTGAGTCCCTGCAGCCTGCGGCCAATACAGAGCTTTGCGCATGCGTACGTGAGGTGCGCACGAGGCGGCCAATGGGAGAATAGCTCCCAAGAAGACTACAGCCCCCAGCATGCACAGGGGCTAGGTTAAGTGGTGCCAGGGAGCCAATAGGGTTGCCCAAATTCCCTGCTCAGGGGATTGATACTTTTCGCGCGCTGAGACCACGCTAGTGCAGTCAGGACCAGGAAGAGCTAGGAGTAGGAGGTGAGTGCAGGGGTCTGTGACCCACTGCATTAGGCCAGCAGCCCCCTAGGCCCCAGTTAGGTCCTGAGCCATATTACCAGCTTATTGTGCTATAGGGACAGGCCCTAGGTAGGGACTCTGCCCCATTATCAGTTTGGTAGTCAGGGACAGAGTGCTACACAGCGCAGCCCTGAAAGGTGGGTTCTGGGCTCAGAACGCCACCAAAGACACAGAGACTTACAGTGATAGTATTCACGCCGGAATTCATCCCACGCGGTGGCAGATGACGATGTCGGACCGGACGGAATTTCTGTCGTAGTCTGGGGAACCCGGGGCCGGAGCCCCGGGCAGGTATCATTCTACAAGTGCACCAACACTGTACAGCAACACAAGAAGCATGCCTAAAGGGGACACTTATGTGGTAGAGTGGACAAGGGCCCTGTATAGTACACTTGAACACGGTGTGGGGGTACATGGTGGTTGGGAAGGATAATACTATCAACGAGAGCGAGTATTGTTATGATCATATAGAGTATAAATATATATATGTGCATGTGTTCAGTAAAGACCGTTCTGTTTATACCAGTGAGTATTATTGTGTTGTATCCTGTGAGGGACTCCTCCCGCTCCGTCGGGATCCCTCCCAGGTGGAGGCATTGCACCACGAGATTTTGTGATATATACATGTACCCCGGGCTCTCCATGCAGAGGCTTAGGATCCTGAGGGCCACACAGGTAAATACAGCATTAGTAACTTCTGTGTTCATGAGGAAACAGTGGAGGCGCTGCTGTGATCAGACCTGGGGTGCCCTATTCAGTAACAAATTGTTTGATCTAATTTCCATCATGTCCGTGCCATCAAAGCAAGAGGTTCATGACTGGGACTTAGCACGCCACATGTCCCCAAGAAGCGTGGTTGCAGAGGCGGGTGTGTCCAATGACACAGATTTATTCACAGTGTGCAGACAAGTAAGAAATTGTCCGGGACTGGCCACCGCCCGGTTGGTAGACTTGAAACTTGATGCTGATGGCCGGGGGACTACCTATCTCCTGGCCACATGCTCAGAGACTGTTCCCCATGTATTAAACCTACCGGAGCCATCCGCAGAGGAGTGCCTCATGATATATCCCGAAGCACAGGTTCCCGAAGAACCGTCCACCAGTACTTGGCCACCCACTGCCCACTGGGTGACCAGTACTGCTCACAAGGTAGGTCCTCCCAAGGTCTCCTTCACCCCTAGCGATTTAGGAGGAGCCACAAGCTGGGCTGGGTGCTGGGAGCCCACCCCCATCAACCGTTCCTGATAGACTGTCAAAAAGTCTCCCACCCATGTCTAGCATTGGGCCTGGAGCTAGTAGTCGGCCCCTAAGTGGAGTCCTTCCTTGAATATGACTATACCCCAACTAGTGGAAGCTATAACCATTTTGTCTCAAGCACAGAGCTACCGGAAACTAAAAGTCTTATCCGGAATCCTACAGACGCCTTCAGGAGAAGAAGGGATTGAGACATGGCAGGAACATACCCTCCAAGTATTAACGGAGTGGTCGTGCTCCAAAGCCAGCAAAAGACAGAGATTGGTTGAGTGTCTCCGAGCCCCAGCCTCCCAACTGGTACGGACGTATCAGGAAGTGGAAGGAGAAGTTATGGCACAGGAGCTGGTGGAAATGCTCACCCAGTCCTATACGGGAGAAGACGATGAGGATGAGCTGATGGCACAGTTCAAGACTCTCCGCCAAAAAGAAGGAGAGGACTTGTCGGCCTTCGTCCGCAAAATCCAGCTGTCTTTGGGGAACCTTCTGTCTAAAAACATTGTTTCGGTCGCTGAAGTGGACCGGTACCGATTTAAACAGCTACTAAAGGGTTCGTTGCCTAGCCACCCCATAGCTATAGTGATGCAGGCCGCCCTGATCACTGCTGTACCACCTAGCTACATGGAATTACTGCGGCACATCAGAAGACATGAGGTGCAGCTACACTTTCATGACTCCAAAAAGATCAAGGAACCCCTCAAGAGTGACGCCCCTGTCGCCTCAACCCCAAAGGGTAAGAAATCTTCCACCAGGGATGAAGAGGTGACACCCAAGTCGCCCGCCGGGAAGGGCCGTACCTTCAAAAGACCGTCACCCACGTACAAAGGACGATTCGACCTCCTGGATGTTGTATGCTATGGCTGCGGACAGAAGGGCCATTTCTCCAGGGAATGCCCTGAGAAAGACGATCCAGAAAAAAATCCTCCAAGTAAGGGAAGCTCTGCTAGGACAATGTTTTGCTGCTTACAGATTGCTGAAGTAAAGACATCTGAGACCTCCAGGAGTCTCCTGAGTCCTCCAAAACCCCTCCTGAACCAAGCCCCAACGATGGAGCCTCACCATCGGATGCTTACAGTCAGGTAGGCCCATCTGCTATAGTGTGTGTCATACTAGAGGGGATCTACGCTGCTGCCTTATTGGACACCGGGTCCCAGGTGACCATAATATACTGAAAATTCTACGAGCAACACCTAGGTGACTTGGTGGGAGGGTGACTAGGTTTGACTAGGTGGGAGGGTGGGAGGGTGACTAGGTGGGAGGGTGGGAGGGTGACTAGGTGGGAGGGTGATTAGGTGGGAGGGTGACTAGGTTTGACTAGGTGGGAGGGTGACTAGGTGGGAGGGTGACTAGGTGGGAGGGTGGGAAGGTGACTAGGTTGACTAGATGGGAGGGTGACTAGGTGGGAGGGTTGGAGGGTGACTAGGTTGACTAGGTGGGAGGGTGACTAGGTGGGAGGGTGACTAGGTGGGAGGATGACTAGGTGGGAGGGTGACTAGGTGGCAGGGTGACTAGTTGGGAGGGTGGGAGGGTGAATAGGTGGGAGGGTGACTAGGTGGGAGGGTGGGAGGGTGACTAGGTGGGAGGGTTTGACTAGGTGGGAGGGTGGGATGGGTGACTTGGGTGACTAGGTGGGAGGGTGGGAGGGTGACTAGGTGGGAGGGTGGGAGGGTGACTAGGTGGGAGGGTGACTAGGTGGGAGGGTGACTAGGTGGGAGGGTGACTAGGTGGGAGGGTGACTAGGTGGGAGGGTGACTAGGTTTGACTGGGTGGGAGGGTGTCTGGGTGGGAGGGTGACTGGGTGGGAGGGTGGGAGGGTGACTGGGTTGACTGGGTGTGAAGGTGACTGGGTGGGAGGGTGACTGGGTTGACTGGGTGGGAGGGTGGGAGGGTGACTGGGTTGACTAGGTGGGAGGGTGACTGGGTGGGAGGGTGACTGGGTGGGAGGGTGACTGGGTGGGAGGGTGACTAGGTGGGAGGGTGAGTAGGTGAGTAGGTGGGAGGGAGAGTAGGTGAGTAGGTGGGGGGGTGAGTAGGTGGGAGGGAGGGGGAGTGAGTAGGTGGCAGGGTGGGGGGTGAGTAGGTGGGAGGTTGGGGGGTGAGTAAGTTGAGTAGGTGGGAGGGTGGAAGTAGGTGGGAGGGGTGAGTAGGTGGGAGGATGGGGGGGTGGGGGTGTGAGTAGGTTGAGGATGAGGGGGGTGTGAGTAGGATGGAGGGTGAGGGGGGGTGAGTAGGTGGGAGGGTGGGGGGGTGAGTAGGTTGGAGGGTGGGGGGGTGAGTGAGTAGGAGGATGAGGAGGGTGGGGGGAGGGTGAGGAGGGTGGGGGGAGGGTGAGGAGGGTGGGGGGATGAGTGGGTGAGTTGTGGGTTGTGGGTGAGTTGTGGGTGGGTGGGTAACTGCAGCGTTACATCAGCGCAGCCCCCCGGGAACCCCCAAGCGAGGCCTCTCAACCCCCACACAGAGACAAGGCCGCAGCTGCCCCAGGGACATTGTGAGGCCTCCCAGCCCCCACACATGAGACAGGGTCGCCCTGAGCCTCACTGCACCCGGAAAAAGCACGAGCTGGGCGATGTCCCGCCTCCCCCCCAGGGCACACCCGTTACCTGGCCTTGGCCCTCCCCGTAGTGGGACCTGCAGATGCTCTGGCCCAACATGATGGGCCCGGCAGCGGATGGCCCGATTGAGGTGGGGGGGTGGATGGCCCGATGGGAGGGGGGGGAGCAGATGGCCCGATGGGAGGGGGGGAGCAGATGGCCCGATGGGAGGGGTGGGGGCGAATGGCCCAATGGTGGGGGGGGCGGATGGCCCGATGGTGGGGGTGGGACGATGGCCCGATGGTGGGGGGGGGGGGGCGACAGATGGCCCTGCAGGGGCCTGTGGCTGCCGGAAGGGGGAGGAGTGAAAGCGCTGATGAGGAGGGAAAGTATTGCTGAGAGGCAGGGGAGCGAAAGCACTGCTCAGTGAGCCGAGGCGGGATAATCTCCCCCAACAACATGAACCCGACTCCGGCTTTTTTTTTTTTTCCAGCGCGAGCGGGGGAAAAACAGCAGCGCGAGCAGGGAAAATTTAAAAAAAACAAACACGTGTGCTGCTTGGGCCAATAGTTGCTCGCCCAGAGGTTAAATCCACTCGCCCCGGGCGTGTAAATGTATAGCATTGTCGAACACTGTATATATATATATATATATTGGTGGATTTGAGTTAACTTGTGAACACTTGTGAGCACTTGTGAGCACATTCACATGTCTTAGGCAGGTCTGCAACCCTGCTTTTAACCATTATGACCCAGCATGCAGTGTTTCCACTGCAGCAAGGGATTCTGGGATATGACATGCAAACGAGCACACCGTGTCACCTGTGGAGGGTTCTGTCACCATAGCTTAAAACATGATGATATATATATATAATACAATATATTGGGCATGGGGTTGTAGGCTTAAAATACTTTGGCCAAAGAATTGAACTAAATGATCCTTGCTTATGAGAAGAAATACAGATACGTATTTAACTAAATAATGTTGTTAGATGTATCACTGAGGCCTTTTTAGAGCAAATACACAACTATAGCGCTTTAACAATCAGATATATCAAATATATAAATACTGTTCACAAAACAACCCAATGAACCATGAACAGTCAAACATTAGTATATACAACTGTAATTGCAAATATAGAGTATTTGCTTGCTATAAAAAGTCCTGCAGCCGTGAGTTCTCTGGGATTATCCAAATCCAAAATACCAGGCCTGCACAACATACGGCCCGTGGGCCCCTGGCCTCTCTGTGCGGCCCGCGATGACTCTGGCCGGGCGCCAGTTAATTAAATAAATAAATAATAAAAAAAAAAGTTAAAAAAAAAAGGTTTAAAAAAATGGTGGCGATTCATCCCCCCCTACCCCCCCCCGGGTTTTGCGGTGCGCGGGGGCAGCAGCAGCATGAGGAGGATGCGGCAGCCATGAGTATTTTTTTTTCAATAGCAGGATGCCGGGGGCGGGTTGGAGGTCAGAGTATGCCGGGGGCGGAGCTTAGTACCGGGGAGGATGTGCTGATCTAAAAGGTGTGTGTGTGGGGTGGGTGTGAAAAACGGGCTGGTGCAGGGGTGGGTGTGAAAAACAGGCTGGTGCAGGGGTGGGTGTGAAAAACGGGCTGGTGCAGGTGTGGGTGAGAAAAACAGGCTGGTGCAGGGGTGGCTGAGAAAAACGGGCTGGTGCAGGGGTGGGTGTGAAAAAACGGGCTGGTGCAGGGGTGGGTGTGAAAAACGGGCTGGTGCAGGGGTGGGTGTGAAAAACGGTCTGGTGCAGGGGTGGGTGAGAAAAACGGGCTGGTGCAGGGGTGGGTGTGAAAAAACGGGCTGGTGCAGGGGTGGGTGTGAAAAACGGGCTGGTGCAGGGGTGGGTAAGAACAACGGGCTGGTGCAGGGGTGGGTGAGAAAAACAGGCTGGTGCAGAGGTGGGTGAGAAAAACGGGCTGGTGCAGGGGTGGGTGAGAAAAATGGGCTGGTGCAGGGGTGGGTGAGAAAAACGGGCTGGTGCAGGGGTGGGTGAGAAAAACGGGCTGGTGCAGGGGTGGGTGTGAAAAACGGGCTGGTGCAGGGGTGGGTGTGAAAAACGAACTGGTGCAGGGGTGGGTGAGAAAAATGGGCTGGTGCAGGGGTGGGTGAGAAAAACGGGCTGGTGCAGGGGTGGGTGTGAAAAACAGGCTGGTGCAGGGGTGGGGTGGGTGAGAAAAACAGGCTGGTGCAGCGGTGGGTGTGAAAAACAGGCTGGTGCAGGGGTGGGTGAGAAAAACGGGCTGGTGCAGGGGTGGGTGAGAAAAACGGGCTGGTGCAGGGGTGGGTGTGAAAAACGGGCTGCTGGTGGGTGGGGCAAATGGAGTGGTGTGGTGGGGGGAGAAGGGGTGGGGGGAGAGGGGGGAGAGAGGAGGCAGAAGGGAGAGAGAGGGGGGGCAGAAGGGAGAGAGAGGGGGCAAAAGGGAGAGAGAGGGGAGAGAGAGGGGGGAGAAGGGAGAGAGAGGGGGGAGAAAGGGTGGGGGGAGGGAGAGGGGGAGAGAAAGGAGGCAGGAGGGAGAGAGAGGGGGGGCAGAAGGGAGAGAGGGGGGGT
This sequence comes from Ascaphus truei, assembly GCF_040206685.1. Lineage (NCBI taxonomy): Eukaryota > Metazoa > Chordata > Amphibia > Anura > Ascaphidae > Ascaphus > Ascaphus truei. Next base: position 498,869,030 of record NC_134483.1, on the reverse strand, counting down.
GGGAGAAGGGAGAGGGAGGGGGGGAGGTATGAGTAGGGGGAGATGTAATGTTTTTTTCTGTATCACAATAAGAAAACAGTTAAGTAAAAGTTGCGCGCTAAAAGATATATTTTCGTGGTAGGTGCACAATGGGTTCGGGGGGGGAGGGCTGCTCCTTTCATTTGTCCTGGGCCCCATGATGTGAGGTGCAAGGGGGGAGAGTGATGTGAGGTGCAAGGGGGGAGAGTGATGTGAGGTGCAAGGGGGGAGAGTGATGTCAGGTGCAAGGGGGGAGAGTGATGTGAGGTGCAAGGGGGGAGAGTGATGTGAGGTGCAAGGGGGGAGAGGGATGTGAGGTGCAGGGGAGTGTGATGTGTGTGCTGTGCAGGGGGGTATTGTGTGTTTGATGTGGAGGGGGAGTATTATGTGTGTGGGTGAGTGGGAGAGATGGGGGTATGAGAGATAGATGGGGAGTATCGCAAAGGTTGATAGTGAGGAGTTCTGGGAAGATATGAGGATGATGATGAAGGGTGCTGGGGGAGATATGAGGATGATGATGAGGGGGGATGGGGAGATATGAGGATGATGATTATGATGATGATGATGAGGAGGAGGTGCTGGAGGAGAGATGATGATGATGATTTTACCCGTGCGGCCCAATTTTTTTTTCCTTGGAGCAGTTCGGCCCTTCTCACTTTACGAGTTGTGCAGGCCTGCCATATACAGTCATTGCAAAGTAGAGTCCTCATTTGCACTGGTAATTGTCACTCTTGCACAAGGCAGTTCATGAAAAAATAGAGTGTAGAGAACAATATGAGGTACTGTATACTACTATTATCAGGACAAGAAACCCCTCTGTGCAGTTCACTTAGGACATACAGTATGATTAGTACACCAAATCTATTTAATTGGTGACTGGCAGTGATTAGGAAACACACAACTACCACTACGACTACCAACATATGAAAACCTATACACACTGAGTGAATGCCAATGGATAGTTAACCCTTTATCCAACAGTACTTAAAATATACACCGTGGATGGTACAAGACGGAAAAACACTTACAAAACTTTAGCTGAAAGATATTGTTGAAACTACTAGGCAAATATAAATCTCCCAGCAGTGATATGTAAGGAACAAAATGAAAACATAGCACAGAACTGCTATATACTGTGATTTAATAATGTACATACAAACAAACACATGGAATAAAACTCACAAATTATTCCTGAACTGCATTGTGCAAGAGTGACAAGTACCTGCGCCAAGAAAGACTCTATTTTGCAAAGACTGAGGCCTTTTTGTCTTTTGTTCAATAAAAAGAGGCATGCATTTAAAAAAATGCCCTGGCAACATACTGTATAACACCCCATGCAGAATCTATATGGGACAGAGGTCTAATGAATGACTGCACAGGACAACACCACGGTAACAGAGCATGTCTTATCACTTCTACTGCCCTGACCTATATATCAAATCAAATCAAATGTCATCCAGTTTCTGAAGCACAAAACAAACACTGACAATTTCTCAGAGCAGGGACAAGGCAAAATTAATCTCTTCAAGCTGTTGAGGTCCATTGTTTTTGCTACAGTACAGTATATATTAATAGTGTATATAAAAAAAGCTCATACAGGATACATATTTAACTCATCCTGGTCTCTTTCTAACCATAATGTTTTATTCAGACAGTTATCTAAATTATTTATTTTTATTTGTAATGAGTGGTAGCATTATAAACTGCAGGTACAATCTACATCTAAGTTTGTATTCATATAGTGTATTTGATATGGGCCATTTATATACTAAGCAGTGCATAGTCATGACACACCTTCTAGGCTATTCAAGTGTCTGGGCCATTATGTGTCTTTTTGCTTAGTACAGAGTAGTGAGTAGCGTCACGGTAGTGCTGCCCCCAGACCATACCCGTCCCTTTGCTGAGGTGGGATGTATAATAACACGCACCCGCAGCAGAGGAAGCATAGATTCCGGAGTGTGGTAGATTACGTAGCCAGGCCAGGAGACTTTAGTTATAGAAACAAAGGTACTTGCTGGATCCGGAGATAGAAGAATCGTGGTGGTTGTCGTAGCCAGGAGTCGAGGATACCAGAGGTCCGGGAGGTCGAAGTACAAGCCGTGATCAAGGGACAAGAGAGACTGCATAGTGAGGAGGGAGCTGTGGTCTAGAGCCAGAGAGAGAGTCGAAAGCCAAGCCGGGTCAAAACCTGAAGTACACAAGAGAACAAGGCGATATTCAAATGAGACTAATGACTAATGTCATCATTGCCTGTGATCTGCTGTGGAGCGTAGGGGTGGGAGCAGGACTACAGAGAGTGCCGGGGGCGTGGCCAGAAGCCCAGAGGGATGAATAAATTACAGCCGGGGACGCGCACTGTATAAGTTCCTCATGCGCGTGTCCCGGCAAGATGGCGGCCGCGTGACCCAGCGCCGGCAGGGATAACGAGACACCGTGACGGGGGTACCTCTGCGGGGGCTGAGGGGCAGCAGCAACAAACTCCGAGCAAGGTAAGGAGGTGTTGAATGAGCCCTGCTTCCTGACAAGTAGTACTATGGTGTGGTGTTTGTCTATGGCTGGGAATACTGTATGAATCTATTGGGCTGCCTATTTACATTATGTAAACTGTATTTCAGGCAGTTAAGGCTTGAAGAGGACTGATAACTAGATTACTTTGCACAGTGGCAGTAAGAGGGATAAGGGTGGCACAAGATGAACAGGTCTCCAGTTCTTTGAGTGTACAAGAGCACTGGCTTCCTTCCCCCAGTCAGACCACTGGCTACTTTTACCCACTGCACAATGCCTACTCAAGTGTGAAGACTGGAGTGGGAGCGATGGAGACTGATAATCCAACAGCATGCTATTTAAAAGTAATCTGTAATGTGTTGTTGTAACGCTCGGCCTGCCCACAAGCCAGACGAGACCCCGGGACTGAAGTGGAAAAGGTAAAACCACACACCTAGCAGCAAACGGGGGCACGGCCGGAGTGTGGTAGTAGCGTAGGTGGTCCGGGTAACAAGAATGTATATGATACCGTACTTGACAGCTCCGGCGTAGAAGGGTTAAGTTCATTTGCCAAGGGTCGTGGATTGGAGAGGGCAGCGTAATCGATTGTCCGTAAGCCTGGGTCGTGGAGTGAAGAGAGCAGCGTAGTAGTTAGTCCGTGTGCCGTGTCCAAGGGTTGTAGAGGTCTGCAGCGTAGAAGTCCAAAGCAAGGTCCAAAGGGTTCCAGAGAGCAGCGTAGTAAATTCCAAAGCAAGGGTCAAATCCAGAGAGGTCAGCAAGGGTTCCAGGGACAGGGGCAGCACTGAAAAGACAAAGAGAGGCCAGGCAACAGCAGACAGCACCAAGGTACAGAAGCTATGCAGAGCAAAGAGGAAATGGAGAAGAGGGATTATATAGGAAGCTGGGACCAATCAGAGAAAGGGGAGTGACGGAGGAGCGGCCTGAAGAGGAACCTAATAGGAGAGCAGAGTGAGGAAGTTTGAAACCAATGGGAGTGAGGGGAGGGACGGACAAGGGAAGGGACAGAAAGGGAAGGAGGACCTGAGAGGCAAGGCAGATAGGGAAGGGGCATGCCGGGCATGCCCGTGACGTCCGAGGAGGCGGAGCATGGGGAAGGTGCACTGGAGGATCCAGGAACAGAGAGAAGAAGGGGAGGAGCAGAAGGACGGACAGGGGAAGGGTCAGGTAAGGAGGGAGAAGCGGGAAAGCGGAGCTGACGGGACCCGAGCGGCGACACGCAAGGAGCGTGTGCCAAGCCAGCGTTGGTGGAGTCAGGCACCTGGCGCCAACCAATGGCGGCTTGGGTGCGCGCGCGCCCGCCCATAAGGCTGACGTGCATGGGCAGGAGGTGCAGGGAAAGCAGCCAGGAGCGGGAGATGCCGCCGGGGAGTCTGAATGGCCTGAGAAAAAGGTAAGGATGCGCTGGACGCGAGTATAACCGCAGCGTGGATCCTTACAGTTGTACTGCTTGATTAAAGATCACTATGCAGAATAGATGTGGTTCAAGAAGCTTGCCTACCCCGAATAGGCGGCAAAAGCCATGACCAGGGGACGCGGCCTCCCTTGACTCGATTGGCTGCTGCGGCGCCCATGGGCGGTGCGGGGGAGGGGCTTGCAGAACTAGGCTGGCAGCCGGGAGTGAGGGCGGTTACTTGCTCCTGGCTGCGACAGTTTGAACTAGGTCCTCTCCTCCAGCATTTGGGTAAGTGCTGGCTGCTTTTGGTTATATCGAGCATGGCTTGGCAGGTCCTTCCCCTATGCACTCCCTCTCCTCAACCTCCATTGTTCGGTCTGGCCTGACATCCACTGGAAGCAGACGGGGGTGCGGACATGGGGGAACCCCTACCGCCCATGTGGTTTCGTGGCTGCCCGAGCCGCTCCCACCCTCCATTGTCGGGCTTGCCGCCCGGAGCAGCCAGCAGGCGTGGGGAGGGTGAGGAGAGGTCCCATGCTCCATGGTTCCAAGCCACGGGGTTGGCTGTTGTTTTGGTATTTCGAGTGTGGCTGGGCAGGTCCTTCCTTCCTCGGGCACTCCCCCCCCCCTCAGCTCCCGTTCGTCAGGCTGGCCTGCTCGGGGTGGGCGGATGGTGCGGGCATTGGGGAACCCCTACATCCACACAGTTTCCTGGCTGCCCGAGCCGCTCCCACCCTCTTTCCATTGCCGGACTTGCTGCCGTAGTGGTCGGCGGGCATGGGGAGGAGAGGTCCCATCCACCGTTGTCCCAAACCTACGGGGTTGTGCTCTGTCGGGACACTCCCGCCCACCCACCGTCAGTAGAGCTGGTTCCAGGCACCAGGTTGCAAGTTCATTCCTCACCAGGAGCATAGCATGCAGGAGTATGTGGTTGTTAGTGTGGAGCAGGTTTGCTCAGGTTTAGCTATCAGCCTCTCCCTCCCATTTTTAATCTCTGCACAGCATTAGCAGGGGTTGGGGGCTTTGTCAGGTCCCACACATGCGGTCAAGGTGTCCCAGGGGGGGCACGCTAGGTCTCCCCATGCACCGGTTTCCCACATGGGCGCCGCAGGCACCAGAGTGGCGCGCGGGGTGGTGCGCAGCGTGAAGCAGGGCGCCTTGGGGGCTGCTGCTCAGGGCTAGCCTGCAATACTTCCCTCCCGTTTTTCTCTGCATTGTTTTCACAGAGCTGCCTAGCTGGCTATTTTGTGTGAGTGAGTGATGGGTAAGCTAGTGGCAATGGCTAGTGGTAGCATATACAGTACATGGGACCTGCAGGATATCCCCTGATCCAGCGAGCACCGGCTATTTACCTTATTCATTCAAGTAAGGTGTGTGCCAGATAAACTTCTACTGATTACCGCTAGTGGTAGAATATACAACATGTGACCAGAGATTTGGCGGTAGGGACAAGTTGGGGAGAGGTTGGGAAGGAGCCCATTAGAGAGCCCATTAAGGGGCTGGAAGCATTGCATTGAGCCTGGTTTTCTCCCGTAACCTCTTCCACCGCCCCCCTGCACCCTCCATTGGCAATGTTGAGTGCTTTAAATGATGTGTAAGCATATAGCTGGGTTATTTAAGTGGTTTGAATGCATATATCCTTGCATGGGTAAAGAGGGAAGTCGTTACTGCTGGGGGCATGGTTACGTTGGGTACATACTTTACAATGGTAATTAGATTTTTTGGCGGTAAACGCAATTAATAACCAGTGCATGGAGAATACCGTTGTTTTTTATGTTTTATGTTTTGGTTACTGAAGCAATTCAATTATGGTGCTAGGATTGCTTGCTTGGCAGGTTACCTGCGGGCCGGGGGGGGGGGGGTTATTGTGTGTAATGTTTACAATGTTAAAGTACTTTAGGGTCATAAGGCATCAAGGGGTAAGCGGCAAAGGATGTCAAGCATAAGGGGGGCCGTGCTGCCCATGCTGGTCATGCCAGTACCCCGCCACCTCAGGTTACGGAATCTTGGGCAGCGGGTGATGCTGAGGCATGAATGATTGATGCGATAATGAAGGGTGTAAGGTTGGCCTTGTTACCCGTGACAACGCTATTAGCTACGGCTCACGTTAAGGATAAGGGAAGTCAGGCGAGACTCAAGGGGTACCAGCAGTGGGGTTGAGCGGGGGGGGGGCAACTTCGGGCTGCTGGACACAGCAGGGAGGCCATCACAGATAACCACGCAAGCAGCACTGGCAAACTGAGGCATGGTGGTGGGCACGGGGACGTACGAGGAAGCCACAGCACGGCCGCACAATCAAATGTGGGTGGTGGGCACGACAGCAGCAGCAACCGCAGCTTTGCCCACGCAAGTTACAGTTCAATAAACAGGCTCAGCTGTGCAAGCTAGCGTAGCGCAGAGCACAGGCACACCAACAAAATCGTCACTTCCCTTACAGCTTTGCCCACGCAGATTGAAGTTCAGAGCGCAGGTACAGCCGCACCAGCAAGCGTAGTGTTGGAGGCAGGCCCAGGCAGGCCAACAGCAGCAGAGGCAAAAAATTGGTGGACATTGCATATGGTGATTCATGCATGACCATCTCCCAGTTCTTAGGTGCACATTTGACAAAGGAAGTGGGAGATAAGATTTGGGCCGGGGAATACGTAGAGTTAATGTCCTTACTCCCGGGCTACAAGGAGGCTTTGGCTAAATCCGAAAAGGAAGGGGTGGCCAAAAAAGAGGCTGTGGAGAGGCGGCTGTTTCCACGGATATTTCAAAAGTGGTCACATGCCTTCAGGATCTTGGCCGGTGTTGCGGGGAGAAGGATCCACATTTATGCTCTGCAAATGTCAGGACACCATTAGAAAAGCGTTACAGAAGTACGAGGGCATGGGGTGGTGGATATATTATGTGGAATTTAGACAGAGCATAAAGGCCAATAAAGGGGTGGTTTCGTAGATCTCGAAGGACGTGGATTGATACTCAGAACACATCTCGGGAGGAGGGGCGACGCCCTTTCACGGGGCGAGCAGCAATAGGGGCGCATGGTGGGGGGGGGCTTTCAAGTGCGCACGGCAGTGGGGGGGTGCACAATGGGCAAACAGCAAGGCATATGTTGGGGTTTCAACAAGTCGATATGTAAATACGACAACTGTCACTTTCAGCATGCCTGCTCCGTTTGCGGAGGCCAGGATACAGAACAACATGCTTGAAGAGGGACAATAAGGGCTTTAGGGGTACAGGACGGCAGACTGGCCAGGAGGGCGGCAACGCCAATATCCACAGAGACAATGGTTGCTGTTAGAAGGGTTCCGGGAGGTTTAGGATCCCGTTTGAATACCAGGCGGGATCAAGCAGCGTGAAAAATTTGAAGTCGGCAGATTAAAAAGTTTTGTTGCAAGGGAAAAGATAGAGAGAGAGATCGAGTTGGGGAGAATGGCGGGCCCATTTGATTCCCCACCTCTTAGCAATCTGAGGGTGACACAGCTGGGGGTGGTTCCCAAAAAGGAAAATGGGGCTTTTAGGTTGATTCAGCATTTATCCTACCTTGAGGGGTTTTCGGTTAATGGCAGGATAGATTGGGGGTTGTGCTCAGTGAGTTACACAAACTTTGATCAAGCAGCGGCGTAAGTGGGAAGTATGGGTCAGGGAGCATTAATGGCGAAGGCGGATGTCAAATCAGCATTCAGACTCGTGCCGGTGCACCAGGATTGTTTCCATTTGCTGGCCTGTGTGCACGAGGGTCAGTATTTTGTCGGCCTATGTCTACCAATGGGTTGCGCTCTGTCCTGTTATTTTGAGACATTCAGTACATTTCTGGAATGGGTGGTCCGCAAGAGAGTGCAGGCAGCTGGAATCATCCATTTTTTAGATGATTTATTTTTATTTGGCCACTGGGGTTCGGATTTGTGTGCAATTTTTTTCAGACATAGCGCGCAAATTTGGAATCCCGCTGGCGGATGAGGAAACGGAAGGTCCCACAACTACACTTTGTTTTCTGGGCATCGAAACCGATTTGACCAAGAGGTAGTACAGGTTGCCTCCTGAGAATCTTGTCACCTTAAACAAGATGCGCAGGGACTTCATGCTACTGAAAAAGACATCGCTGTGGCATTTTCAGTTACTGCTTGGCCACCTGGTTTATGCAGCTCGTATTATGCCCATGGGTAGGGTGTTTACCAGGCGCCTGTCAACAGCCACGGCCGGGGTAAAACGCCCTAAGTATTTTATTCGCGTTACAGCATATATCCAAAATACAATGGGAGGACATTGTGGTGGGGTCCCCAGGCCAAAAAGCTGACCTGCAGCTCTTTACAGATGCGTCAGGATCAGTGGGCTTCGGTGCTTTTTTTAACAGAACTTGGTGCACAGAGCAGTGGCCTGTAAATGCTTGTCCTTGTCAGAAGGGGCTCGGGGCTGTTAAAGCCGGGGATTGATGCGAGGGGGCAAGACACCGGGACGTACTTCCGGGAGCCCTCTTGCGACGCCGGCCCCCTATGGCCCGGCGGACATTTTACTTAACCCACTACCGAGCATTCTGGCAGGGACTAGCAGTTACGCTACATCTACTTATAAATAAACAAAGCGGCGACCTCTATACTGTACCTCCAGACAGTGTCCTCTCATTACTTGTGTCGTCGGCATAGAGGTGATATTACAGGTGCGCCCACGAATATTCTAAAACTTGCCTTAAACTTGCCTTGGAAAATCTGGGGCTATCACCAACAAGACCCAGGTACATGCTGAGTACATGCTGAGTACATGCTGCAAACAATTCAGTGACATTTCTGCAGAGAATAATGGCCCATCGGAATAACACAGCATAGGACCCTGGCAGTCCCATTCAATTTGAATGGGACTGCCAGGGACCCCCGTTGTTAATCCGATGGGCCATTAGCCTGTCTGCAGAAATGTCACTGAAATGTTGCAGCATGTACCCAGCATGTACCTGGGTCTTGTTGGTGATTGCCCCAGATTTGTTTTAGAATACTCGTCGGCACTACAGTACAACCTACGAGATGTGATAAGGTCACCTAAAGAGAGTGTGTATAGAGAACAGCAAATCATAATATCACTTGTGAGCACATTAGCATGTCTCAGACACGTCTGCATCCCTGCTTTTCACCATTATCTTCTAGCATACAATGCTTCCAGTGCAGCTAGGGATTCTGTGAAATTACATGCAAATGAGCACAAAGTGTCACCTTTTGCTTTAAATCCATTTAATATGGACCCCTAAACACTTATGCCTGCCGCATTGCAAAACTGAACAGAGAAGAAATCCCAGGACCTGTCTAACTTCAACATCCATGTACACAAACAGTAGAAGAGAGCAGTGAAATGTTGTAAAGAAGCAAAACAGGAATTGGTGTGTTTAAGCAAGGGATAAATCCACAGAGGCTATGTCTAATCAATGTTCCTTTTAAAACACATGTCCCCAATACCCTTCCTTTGGGAAATAGGACTTGCTTAAGATAAGTTGAGTGCTTAAAATCTAAGGAAAATAATTTTGTGTTTTATGCATCAACAGATTCCAATGGGCTGTTGCAGGGACCACACTGAAATTCTTTGTTTTCAATTGAGATAACATACATGAAGCTTCACTAAGTTAGCAGGAGTAGTAGGATTAAAGTAAACATTGCCATAGTACTGTGTATTACATCCTTCACCAACATTTCAATTTCAAATGCCAATAAATATCTCGTGGAAGATCTCTCCTAGCCTTGGACTTGAATTATTTTTATAAAATCAAATTGACTTTTAAATTGTTTGCTTTCCCTAATGTTTGAAAATAAAGACAACAAAAGAAGAGTTACTGTATAAGATCCAGTTGTCTTAGTTGTCAGTGACATAGTTCACTTTCTGTACCTACACTAGGATTTATAAAGACTGTAAAAGTAATGTGCCTTTATTTTCAGATAATGCACCATTCCTTCTGCCATGTGAATACAAATCTTCTGAATTTTTAAATCAGTTTATAATGACATTGTCTATCATCTTTTCAAACTCAAGAATTATCCAATTCTGAGTCCTTGTACTGTATATCACTTAGAATGAATAAATAGTGCCGAAGTGCAGTATGCCCCTTCTTAATTGTTCCTTTTTCTATATTGTGCAGTTTCCATAAACAAGTAAACAATACAGTAAATGCACTACTGTATATGTACATCAAACTGTTTGTTTTTTTTTTAAACAAAAGATTATTTAACAAAAACTAAAAATGGTAATTTACAAATGGTAAATGCATGGTAAATACTCATATTTTCATCAGAAAGAAGTGTATTTATCATTCTTAACGGCCAATCTGTAAAGGATTACTAGTGTAAAAGAAAATGGTATAAAAGAAATGAAATATCACAAATACAAATTATTATTTTTGAAAATATGAATCAATTTTGGCAGGCATTTAACTTAAGCCAGAAATACAGACCATCAAGAAGCTGCTTTTCAGTGGATGCCTGCAGCAACTGGCTCTCAATGGCCTCTTTATTTGTTAAAGATGGATTATTTAAAATAAATTACAGCGCACTTTCACTGGATAAACAGAGTCTCAGTGGCTGTGGCATGCTACACATGCTTAATTGAGCCACAGAAATCTTAAATGACTACTGAACTGTGTAATCATCTTTGATTTTGCTGATCGGACTGATTCTTTAGCCTAAAACCAAGCCATTGAGAGCTGAAGGGCAACTCTACCTGGAGGAAAATAGAAAGTTTAATCTGGAATATATACTTATAATATTTCGGAAACCACAAGGATAGAGTGTTCCATTAACTGAACACAAGGCAGCTTTAGAAGTGAAAGATCTGCGTGTCATTTTTATTTGAACTTGATATGTTAAACGTCCCAAATGTTTACGTTGCATAAGCCCACTTAAACATTGCAAAGTGCAACAGATTCGCTGGCACTATAAAAGTATTGCCCTTTTTTTTTTTTATCCTTGCTTGCTTTCTGCGTTGATAGTGTTTGTTTTCAGAGAAATGCTATAAAACATTTATTGCGGCCATTCTAGGATTTATGGGATGATCCTGAAATAGAAAATGAGACATAACATTTCTAAAGGAACATATTATTATTTAACCGACCAGCATAGGTAATTGGTAGCAAGTATATTTTTTCTCCTGTAACCACTCATTTAAAAGAAAAGCAATTGATACACCATTATGCTGTTTTCAATTCATACAAGAAATTCATTAGTGCATTACAAGTTTTTTACTGTCCCCCAAATCAGTTTCAGCTCATTATCAAATGTGATTAAATGTCAGACATGATGTGCATATGAGTGTGCTGAATATGTCTCTATTGGCTTCCTGTCCAGTTTAAACATGGAGGTGTTGCAAAACGTTTCAAGATTATGTTACTTAAAGGAGCAACGGGTCATTATTTTTTTATTTTTTACATTGGATTGAAGCAGGGGGTCTCTGGAGCTGAACCCCGTTAATTTCCGCTTCAGGACCCCCTGCTGCAAGAGATACTTGCCTCTGTAGGGGGCGCCGGTATCTCCCTGCAGTTTAAAGCTCTCTGTTCACGTGAGCCAATAGGAAACATCACCTGATGACGTCACAGCTTCTTATTGGTAATGCAGCATTAGCCATAGGATAAGGAAGATGTCAAGCAAGCATCTTCCTTCCAAATAAAAAAAATAATTAAATAATCTGCTTTGAAGACATAGTGGTCATTAAGGTAGGTATTATGCATGCCTTCATGGCCACTAAGGTAACCAAGGGGTTAAAAAACACACCCACACTACTACTCATTGTTTCTAATAGCAACAAAACCACTGTGCATACTGTATAAGGGGTTAACCCCTCATTAACCCCCGGGTGGCCTAACTCCCCAATCCGATTTGAGGTTGAGGGCCTAAGTAGCTACAGTGACAATCAATGGATTAAAATGTAAGTTTGTATATGGTGTGTATTTTTTTAAATACATTTATTTCTTTGTAATGTGGTACAGTAGATCGAATGCTTTTAAATGGCCACAAAGTACTATTTGCCACATTTTGGCTAATAGGTCTATTGGCCATTAGTGTAGGGGGATTTGTTTTGTTGAGGCGAGTGGGGGTAGGGTGGGGTGATAATGGAGTAGGTGCCACGGGGAGGAAGGTTAGGCCAGATGGAGAAATTACAGGGGGGTTAAACCCCTGTATGCCATAGTGATTATACCGCTATGGCACAGAATGGGCAGTAGGGAAGTTAGGGTGTGATCTATTAACCCCTTATCTTAGTGGTAATGAAGGCATGTCTTCATGGCCACTATGGCTTCCAAGGGGTTAATGCACATGTAGCCGGGTCCCCTATTACTTCCTGCACCGGAGAGGGGGGATGGCTGTGAGGTGACAGGGTCGCCGGCGCTCTGCTCGCACCCAGCAAGCAGGGGACACCATCTTGAATAGTCGCGCATGCGCGATAGAGTCTATGCGCATGTGCAGTGAAGCAGAGTGCGACAGCCATTACAGACGGCTCCCCACGTGACTATGAGTCCCAGCAGCCCCAGGGGCTGCACAGCACATGGGCAGTGTTAGCCAATATGAGCAGGGGATTCACGGAGAAGGGGAGAGATACCTTTGTGGACCGCGTGCGTTGTGTTGTGGACCGCGCGCCAATCGGAGCAGGGACTGTGAGGGAGTAGGTAGTGTCCGGGTGCAAGTAGCTCCCAGACTAGGCCAGATACCCCCCAGGTCCCAGCTAGGCCCCTGACCCTGTCAGCTTGTGGTGCTATAGGGATGGCCCCAGATAGAGACGTTACCCTTAGCTTTGTAGTGACAGGTGCAGCATCAGTGAAGAGTCTGGAAACAGACCACAAGCCACCTAAAGAGACATTAAGGGAGACGCTCAAGCTAGAGATCCCTCAAAAGACGGACGCCTCATAACAGAAGAGAGAATTCAGTAGACCGCGTTGTGGGACCATGTTGCGGTTTGGCAGATCCACCATCCAAGTCGACCTGGTCTGGCCTAAGACCAGGAAGGTACCCAACGTACACCAATGGCCATACACAGTGAGTAGCGTTATTCCACACTCTTTGGGTGGGCCTGGCTCTATGGACACTGGGGTGGTTAGGTGCCCAGGGCACCTCAGTACTTTGGGGGTTCCACCGGGGTGGTGTTTATGGTGTGGGTATTGTATGGTGGTGGCCTTGTATGATATTGTGTTACCCTGTGTGGGTATAGTTATATCATAGTATTGTGTGTTCAGTAAATACACCTTTTACATACCCTGTGTGTGTGATTTTACTGCAATTGGTTCCTGTGAGGGGTTATCCCACTATGCTGGGATCCCTCCCAGGTGGAGATGTTGTAACCAGAGGAACAAGACCAGCCCAGGCTCCCAGCGTTGGAGACCTAGGCCTACTGTAAGCCACACAGGTAATCATCAGCACGTGTAATTCCCATAGTCACAGGGAAAATGGGCTATACACAGGTCATAGATACATTATTTGTGTCTAGTTAAGGGTATTGAACCCTGGACAAGGCCAAATAATTGTTTTGCTACCTGGTGTTAGGTGCTGGAAGCACCTAATGCCAGGTATAGCCATTACTTAAAATAAAGCGTTATTTCCCCTCGTTAACGTGAATGGACTGCTGAGGATATACCTTGAGGTGGTTCCATATAATTAGCACAAACATCCATTAAAGTTAAGGGCAGGCAGTCATTACATTACCACAGCACTTAACGCATCGTTAATTAGCTTTGGAGATCACTGTTAGCACTTAACAATACGTTAACTGATGTTAACGTCTCATTAAGTACTTAACAAAGTTCTGTGAATCTACCCCATGGAGAGACATGCTTAAAAAGAAGCACAGCTGAGATACCTGAAAGATGAGCTAATAGGATATGAAAATTATATTTTAGTGACTCCTATAAACATATCTCCCATGTACAGTATCTCAGGTGTGCTCCTTTCTCAGCACAGGTGTCTCTCGACGTGTTTCAAGGTTAATTTGAGTATATATATATGTAACGGTTCTTCCCCCACCCAATCGGAGATAGGGGCCATTACAGGGTGTATGGTGCATATTCCTGCTGGCAACAGGAGGGCTGAGTCGTCCGCCGATGGTAGTGGGGATACAGGATAAGGCTTCTGGGGTTCATACCCAAAATATCTCCTTAGCTGTGCATCTGCCGTAGGCTTCAGGAACTGAAAGTGATCTTCCACGGTACAACTTATTACCTCTCCCCACAGTAAGGTCACGCACCAGGCAGGAGGTTTATTGCAAAACAGGAACGGGTTTATTACTATTACTGCAGTAAGAGTTACACAGCAGTCTTCTGCAGGATACAGTCTGTCAGGTCAGCTATCACTGAAGATGGTCCCTGGACCGTCACTACAGGCCAAAGGCACCCTAGTAGAGGCAAAGGTATGGTCCACACTTACTCTCCCCCGGAGCGAAGAGCACATGGGAAGGCCCCAATCTCGGGATCCCAGTTGTGTGACCTACCTTCCTCAGAGGGAAGGAACAACTACTTTCTGGCGGTGTTTGCATTTAAGAACAGCCAGGAGAGGCACCAGGTCTGTCCCAGGATTGGGCAATCTCAAACCTGCTGTCACCGCCTCCTCTGACACTCAGGGGCAGCATCAGTGAAGGGGGAAACCCCATGATGACTACTAGCAGGCCTGCAGTACCAGGGCTTACTGCCAGGAGAAGGGCAGAATAGTAGTCAGGGAAGACCCGGCTATCTATATATATATATATATATAGCACTTTTGACACTTGTAAAATAGAACTTCTCTCCCTCTTCCTGAAAACCCATATTTCAGGGTCTGGATGAGAGTAACGCAACCTTTAGGTATGACCAAAGTAGCGCATTGTTAAATCCCTGTGTTAACTATAACGGAGCTCTGTGGATAGGTATTGTTACAGGAAACCCATATTTAGCACATCATCGAACTGTTATAGTAACCCAAAGGCGTGTTACAGCTGAAAACAGCACTCATTAGTGAGCGTTTAAGATGGCCGATAGCACTTAACCAGGTGTTAACTTAAGTTAATGCCTATGTCACGAGAGCTTGCGACAGGCTGTAATTGTACACCAAAAACTATATATATAAATATATATATATATACCTGGGTTTGAACTGGGACGAGACTTAGATATGATAAATATAATTTATTCCTTGATAAAGGTGAACACAACAGATTATACAATAACAGGCAAAATATAGACACTTACTTAAAGATGAAAATAATGAAAACAGTCCCAGCTGGACTGGCAGTTTCATGCAGCAATCAGCCCAAGACATTGCATGGCATTTCTTCTCAGCAATCAGGAAATCATTCAGCAAACGAAGACGAATGAAGACTTTGCATGAAGACCAAAAATGAAGACAAAGGATAGATGGGGAACAGCAGGTTATAAACCTTTTCTCCCTCTATCTGTAACATTAAAAACCTGTGATTGGTTTGCAATTATCTCCAGCCAGTCTTGGATGGGGGAACACATTTTAGGACAGGCCCCCCTGCTAGCTGGCACATGTGCAGTAGAACTCTGGGGTCTCCTTTCTGAGGCCCCACATGTGCAAATGGAATGCCAGGCCAGCTACCCCTCCGGATCTTGGACAAGATAACCTGTGTTGGACAGTGATAAGTGGAACACTTAAAAACTGCTATGGTATGCGCCTCCCCCATACTCACAGACAGGGAGGGTAATAAAACCTTTTGAACAAAACTTAAGTTCTAGCCATTGGGACTCTAGGGCCATCTGTCATCCTGATAGCTTCAGAGACATTCCTTTGCTTTGTCCATACCTGGAGACCCAGTATTAACGGACTATTAACCCTTGTGCTCCCGGATGGATTCTAGTGTGTGTGTGATGCAGACACTGATTAACCAGACATTACAAGGGAACCAGGGAACAGGGGAATACACATGTACATGTCATTACAGGGGTTAAATCACAGTTCTGGGTCTTAGCCCAGTTAACCCTTTGACTCCCAGGTGAGGTCAGGGGGGCCAAATGGGGTGCAACCCCTTTAATCCCGGGCCAAATCCCCTCCATCGCCACAGCCTAGTCAAATCAATAACTCAGCTTTGTGGATCTAGGCCCTAGATTTTCTAATAATTGTTATGTCAGAGATAATATCAGGAGAAAAAAAGAATAAGCTATCCAGCACTCCCCAGCTCCAAGATTATAATGCTATAAACCAATATATGTTAATATCAAAATATAATTTATTTGTAATTATGTAACGCAACAGAATGTTGACCAGAGCACTCACCCTAGGTACTCCTAAATTTCATAATATGTGTAGAAATCGCCTATACACTGGCGACACACTTTATTCGAGCTCGGCTAGTCCCACGAATTCGGGTATACCCGGGTGTATTGAGGTTTGTGACTGTTTTCTGCCCGAGTGCATTGAGGTATTTTCCAAGCATGGATTGAAGCATTTTATTCCCGCTGGCTGCAATACTGCACAGTATATATATATATACTGCATTACAATTCATGAATTTATGCCATCTGGTAGACACGCGAAGCATTGCAGCCTATTAAATCCTAATCATTATCATTTAACAGATCAGCCGCCCATCAGCCAGGCATGAACCCAGGCTGGGAAGGCAAATGCAACGGGGCTTGTCAGAGGTGAGGAGCGGCGCATTCCAGGTATCTGCCAGGTACATACTGGGTATTTGCTCGAATAAAGTGTGTCGGTGCAGTAGTATAGAATTTTGATCCTCAGGGGGTCAGAAAAGGGTCCCTAAGTACTGCACTCAATGCAGGCATTTCCAGGAGGATGGGACTGTATTAGTCTATGAGAGATAAAATCTCAAATGAGACAGCCATGTGACCATGTGATCAACTGTACTCTAAAACATCCAACAGGTCCAAATAAGGCCAAAAAATAATCAAATGTTATTACATCCACAAATATACATAGTGAAGATTATTTACAGTGACTAAGGTTGGAATATATCCAAGTGCCCTACTATGTCACCACATCACCTTGGTGTTTTGAAACCTTATTCACTATAAATAATCTTCACTATGTATATTTGTGGATGTAATCAAATGTTTTTATTTTTTGGCCCTATTTGGACCTGTATGACGTTTTAGAGTTTATAGAGTACATAGAGTTGATGACATGGTCACACGACTGCCACATTTGAGATATTATCTCTCATTGACTAATACAGTCCCATTCTCCTGGAAATGCCTGCATTGAGTACAGTACTTAGGGACCTTTTTCTGAAGATCAACATTCTATACTTGAAAATATTGAAACCAGAAACTCACACAGTTGCCACCCCCATAAATAGATGCTATTAACGTCACCCCATTTATCGTATATATGTACACATCATATAACATTATTATAATAATAATAACGATCACAACAGACAAAACTTTAAAGATCTGAAGCTTGTCAGCACCTCCCTGATGCATTTTTGTGCTGTTGGTGTCTGCCATGCAGCTGTTTATACTTCACCTCAGACTCTCTTAGGCCTTGGCCATGTTTGGCGCTTGCTCACTCTCACTTGCTGCCGCTCGCTCTACCAAGAGCTTTTTGCTGTCCTTACAGAGGAGACAGCAAGCGCTTGGGAGGCGGGTATCACTGTGTGTGTGTGTCACTTGGTAGCTGTCAGTGTGTGTGTGTGTCACTTGGGAACGTGTGTGTGTGTGTGTGTGTGTGTGTGTGTGTGTGTGTGTGTGTGTGTGTGTGTGTGTGTGTGTGTGTGTGTGTGTGTGTGTGTGTGTGTGTGTGTGTGTGTGTGTGTGTGTGTATTGTGACAGAAACCAGAGGTTGGTAATAAACTCCATATACAGGGCTCCCAGGATACTGAACAGTTTCTGTCCTGTCTAAGCTGAACAGGGCAGCCTCGTGGTACAGGCACTCCATTCCACAGTTTGTCTGCTGCCTGTTTTCTGTCACCTGTCATGCTGATTAGAGTTCAGGTATATAAGACCTGTTTCCTGTTTCCTCTGAGCCCCGCCCAAGAGCCTGGAAGGCTGCTGAACTGCAGAGGGGTGAGAAAGCCTCTTTCCCAAATCGCTTCATTCATTCTGTTAGTTTGTCTAAAGACTGCAAAGGTACTTATTTTGTTGGTGGAAGTGGACAAGCCACTTCCAACTCTGAGTCAGGGACATCTAAGTTTAAGTTATCGCTCAGACGAGCAGCTTTTTGTTTGGCTTTGTTTTCTGTTTAAACTGTGGCAGTCTCAGTGCCTGGGACTGAATAAACCAGGCATAGCCTGTTTAAAGGAACAGTACGTGACGTCTCATCATTTAACCTACCCTAAAAGACCGTGTTCTAACAGTCCCGGACAGACGGCGGAGCCCCGGAGTAAGCCGTTTGTCACATATGGTGGAGAATGCGGGCAGAACACTGAAAGGTCTGGGGGTTAAAGAACTTTAAAAAAAAAAAAAAAAAAAGAAGGTTTTTTTTCTCTCTCTCCAAACAAGATGGAAGACGTGGTGAGTGCGCTGGTACGCAATGTCGCTGTCCAGAAAGACGCGAATGAAGCCCAGCAACAGGCGAGTGAAACCCAGCGACAGCTGTTAATAGCCCAGCAAGAGACTAATGCAAACCAGCAAGAGACAAACCGCCTGCTGAGAGAGGAGCAAAAGCGGTTCGCTCAGGGCTTACAGCAGGAACTCGAGATCCTGAGGGGGACTATCAGTAACCTTCCACTGGCAGAGGCAGCCCCAGTTCCGAAAATGACCAGGGCAAGCCACTACCTTCAGAAGATGGGACCCTCGGATGATGTGGAAGCCTATCTTCTCACGTTTGAACGCACGGCACAGAGAGAGGGATGGCCAGAAGCTGAGTGGGCTGGTCTAATCGCACCCTTCCTAAGCGGCGAACCCCAGAAGGCTTACTTTGATCTAGAGCCAGCCGAAGCTAACGTCTATGCAAAATTGAAGTTCGAGATCCTCGCCCGCCTCGGCGTAACCACGGCTGTTCGTGCCCAAAGGTTTCACGCATGGTCCTTCACGATGGATAAAGCCACCCGAAGCCAGATGTATGACCTCATCCACCTCGCCCGGAAGTGGCTACAACCCGAGATCAACTCAGCAAGCCACATCGTGGAATGGTTGGTCATGGACCAGTTCTTGAGGAAACTTCCCTCTGCCTTACACCGTTGGGTCAGTCGGAGTGACCCCCACAATGCGGATGAGCTTGTGGCCCTTGTAGAAAGGTACAGTGCAGCAGAAGAGCACCCACAACCCACAGTCGTGGAGCAACCCCACTATCCGAGGTTCCAGGACTCTTCCAGAGACGGTAAAAGGGTACCGGGGTTAAGGGGCGCTGAAGAGCGGCGACCACCTTCACGCTGCTCCAGCAACAGTGGTAAGCACACTAAGGGCAATAGCCAACATGGGGAGCCGGGAAAAGGCTCTAAGTGGGACACAGACTATGTACCTAAATGTGTAAATTGTCATGAGAGGGGCCACACAGCAAAAATCTGCCCACTAAATGATGAGCCCATGCAATGCAACAGCGTGGAACCTTATTCGCTGTTGTCCCAATGTATGGGCCCTAGCCCAGAGGACCCCTTGAATAACCATCTGTGGGCATTTGTAAAGGTTAATGGTAAGAGGGTTCGGGCACTTCTTGACTCTGGGAGTATGGTCACACTAGTGTCCGAATACCTATTGCCCATTAAGAAGAAACAGGTAAACAGTTCACAAAGAGTGGCAATTTGTTGTATACATGGGGATAATCATGAATATTCCACTGTTGATGTTTTTTTTGAAACAGAATTTGGTTCTTTAGATTTCAAGGTGGGTGTTGTACCCAAACTGGCACATGATGTGTTAATAGTGACCGACTTTCCCCATTTTCTAAAAATGTGGTCCCCAGCTCAGAATAGCGCCCAGAGTTCAATAGCGGACCATAACGAAGTGTTAGAAGAAACAAATCCTTTCCCTTTTTCAGAAATGGAGGTTGACGAGGGCCCAAATAAGAAGGGGGAAAAGGAGGAGTGCTGTGAAATTCCCTTCCCCATCACTACTTTGGTAGGGAATACCCCAAATCAAGATGTTGATCAGGCACTTACCACCCCAGTACAGGATAAGACCCTCGCTGACCTAGAGGTCAGTCCTGGGAGTTTTAAGAAGGCCCAGTGGGAGGACCCCACATTAGCGGTAGCAAGGGGAAATATACGGGACCAGAATAGTACTCATGGCCAACCAGATAGGTCACTTGCTTACCCCTACTTCGAGGTAGAGAACGACCTAGTATATCGGGTTGATAAAAGAAAATCAGTTACAACTAAACAATTGTTGGTACCACGGACATTCCGTAACGTAGTATTACACCTCGCACATAGTCATCCATTGGGGGGACACCTAGGGGTGGAAAAGACAAAAGAAAAGGTTCTCCGAAGCTTTTATTGGCCTGGGGTTCTGGCAGAAATTACAAACTATTGTTCCTCATGCCCAGAATGTCAGATCACCGCCCCGTTCAAAGCATACCGCAGCCCATTGGTACCCCTTCCCATAATAGAGGTACCATTTGACCGGATTGCTATGGATCTAGTAGGACCCCTAATAAAGTCTGCTAGGGGACATCAGCATATATTGGTAATATTAGATTATGCTACCCGATATCCGGAGGCAGTTCCCCTACGTAGCACCTCTGCTAAAAACATAGCAAAAGAGTTAGTACTTCTGTTTTCCCGGGTCGGAATTCCTAAAGAGATCTTATCTGACCAGGGAACACCATTTATGTCCCAAGTAACAAAAGAGCTATGTAAACTCCTAAAAATCAAGCATCTCAGAACCTCAGTCTATCATCCACAAACAGATGGTTTAGTGGAAAGGTTCAATAAAACCTTAAAGAGCATGTTACGCCGGGCGGTCGATAAGGATGGGAAAAACTGGGACTGTTTGTTACCATACCTGTTATTTGCCATTAGGGAAGTTCCCCAGTCATCCACAGGCTTCTCCCCGTTTGAACTATTGTATGGCCGACATCCAAGGGGCTTACTGGATATAGCCAAAGAAACTTGGGAACACGAGGTTACCCCTTACAGAAGTGTAATAGAGCATGTTGCCCAAATGCAGGACCGCATTGCTGCAGTCCTACCCATAGTGAGGGAACACATGGAGAAAGCTCAAGAAGCACAAAGGAATACGTATAATAAGGGTGCTAGGGTCAGAATTTTTTTTCCAGGTGATAGGGTACTAGTTCTGGTTCCCACCGTGGAGAGTAAATTCCTTGCTAAATGGCATGGGCCATATGAGGTCTTGGAAAGAGTGGGAGAAGTAAATTATAGGGTAAGGCAGCCAGGTAGGAGGAAACCTGAGCAAATTTACCATATAAACCTACTCAAGCCCTGGAAAGATAGAGAGGTCTTGTTAACCCTAGTACCCCCAGGTCCGTCAGAGAATCAAGAAACTGACCCAGAGGTTAGCATAGCTGAAACACTGTCCGTGCATCAGAAACGAGAGGTCCAGAGTTTAGTGAGAAGGAACAAAGAAATCTTCTCTACACAGCCAGGTAAAACTAACGTAATTAAACATGACATAGTCTCTGAACCGGGGGTCCGAGTTAACCTTAAACCGTACCGAATCCCAGAGGCCAAGAGAGAAGCCATAAGTTTAGAGGTTAAAAAAATGCTAAAACTAGGCGTAATTGAGGAATCCCAACGTGGGTGGAACAGCCCTATAGTTTTAGTCCCAAAGCCAGACGGTACAACAAGGTTTTGTAATGACTACCGGAAACTAAACGCGGTGTCAAAATTTGATACTTATCCTATGCCCAGGGTGGATGAACTTGTAGAGAGACTGGGCAAAGCCCGATATCTCACAACCCTAGACCTAACAAAAGGGTACTGGTAGGTTCCCCTCACAGAAAGGGCAAAAGAAAAAACAGCCTTCTCAACCCCAGACGGCCTCTTTCAATATAAGGTGCTGCCTTTTGGCTTACATGGAGCTCCCGCCACATTCCAAAGAATGATGGATAAAATTTTAAAACCACATGTTCGGTACGCTGCCGCCTACCTGGATGATGTGGTAATCCATAGTGAAGATTGGCAGTCCCACCTTCCAAAGGTCCAAGCTGTGCTCGACGCAGTTCGGTCTGCTGGACTAACTGCTAACCCCGCTAAATGCACTATTGGTCTGGAGGAGGCCAAGTATCTGGGGTATTCTATTGGTAGAGGGTTACTCAAACCACAAACACTCAAAGTAGAGGCGATACAAAATTGGCCAAGGCCAGTCACAAAAAAACAAGTAAGGACCTTTTTGGGGTTAATTGGCTACTATAGGAGGTTTATTCCCAATTTTGCAACTAAGGCAACCCCACTAACCGACCTCACAAAAGCAAGAGGACCGCTAATGGTAAAGTGGTCCCCCGAAGCCGAACAGGCCTTTAGAAGCCTGAAAGAAGCTCTCTGTGCCCAACCAGTGTTGGTCACACCTGACTTCTCCAAAGAGTTCGTAGTCCAAACCGACGCATCTGAGGTAGGGCTGGGGGCGGTACTCTCCCAGGAGTCTCAAGGGGAGGAGCACCCCATCCTTTATTTAAGTAGGAAACTAAATCCCCAGGAGAAAAATTACTCCATAGTCGAGAAAGAGTGTCTCGCAATAAAGTGGGCTGTAGAGACACTCAAGTATTATCTGTTGGGGAGAAAGTTCCGATTGGTCACAGATCATGCACCCCTTACCTGGATGTGTCAAAATAGGGAGAAGAACGCTAGGGTGACCAGGTGGTTCCTAAGCCTACAGCCCTTTAAATTTTCTGTGGAACACAGGTCGGGGCACAAACATGGCAATGCCGACGGGTTGTCAAGGATGCACTCCCTAATATCCATGGTCGCTCACCCCTCGAGGTCTGAGCTGGGGGGGAGGATATGTGACAGAAACCAGGGGTTGGTAATAAACTCCATATACAGGGCTCCCAGGATACTGAACAGTTTCTGTCCTGTCTAAGCTGAACAGGGCAGCCTCGTGGTACAGGCACTCCATTCCACAGTTTGTCTGCTGCCTGTTTTCTGTCACCTGTCATGCTGATTAGAGTTCAGGTATATAAGACCTGTTTCCTGTTTCCTCTGAGCCCCGCCCAAGAGCCTGGAAGGCTGCTGAACTGCAGAGGGGTGAGAAAGCCTCTTTCCCAAATCGCTTCATTCATTCTGTTAGTTTGTCTAAAGACTGCAAAGGTACTTATTTTGTTGGTGGAAGTGGACAAGCCACTTCCAACTCTGAGTCAGGGACATCTAAGTTTAAGTTATCGCTCAGACGAGCAGCTTTTTGTTTGGCTTTGTTTTCTGTTTAAACTGTGGCAGTCTCAGTGCCTGGGACTGAATAAACCAGGCATAGTCTGTTTAAAGGAACAGTACGTGACGTCTCATCATTTAACCTACCCTAAAAGACCGTGTTCTAACAGTCCCGGACAGACGGCGGAGCCCCGGAGTAAGCCGTTTGTCACAGTATTATATAATATTTTAAAAATTATAAAAAAACACATGTGAGAATAAATTATTAATATTGTGCAACTTTGATAAATATATTCACGGACGCGCACGCACACACGCATACACATACACATGCATACACGCACACACACACACACACAAAGGCACACACACACACAAAGGCACACACACACACACATGCATACACACACATGTATACACACACACATGCATATACACACACACACAGATTCATGCATACACACACACACACATGCATACACACACACATGCATACACACACATGCATACACATACACACACACAAACATACATACACACACACATCCATACACACACACATACATACACACATGCACACACATATACATACACACACACACACACACACACACAATGCACAAACACACACATACACAGACACACACACACAGGAGACATGGATCGGGGCAGAAGGGGGACAGGGATCGGGAAGAAGGGGGACAGGGATCGGGCAGAAGGGGGACAGGGATCGGGCAGAAGGGGGACAGGGATCGGGCAGAAGGGGTACAGGGATCGGGCAGAAGGGGGACAGACCGTCAGGGGGCGGGCCGGGGCGGGCGCATCACTGGCCGGGGGCAGGCCAGTGACGTCACGGAGCTGGTTCGCCCTCATTGGGTGAACCGCTCACGTGACCGGCCTGTCTCGCCGGCAAGTGGGGGAATTTTAAATTCCCCTAAGACCTGCGCTTCCGCAAGCACGCGGAAGCACATGTGAGCCCCTACTAAAGCCGCTCTAATTGCGGCTGTAGGGGCTCAGTGCTGAGCGGGAGCGCGCGTCAGCACACTTCCGCAAGCACGCAGGGAACATGTCTGGGGCCTTAGAAATAACAGCTGAGATGCAGCAAAGGGGGCAGTTGTTGATGGCAGCCAAAAGGCTTCGAAAGGGTGTCAGATGTTTGCTGCCATTCACAGATGTAAGGCTACGGCCCCCGTGCTGCTGCATGCGCGCCTGGCGGCGCTGGAACAGACTACAACCGCGATCGGTGGTCTGTAGGGGAGACCAAGGGCGGGGCCATGAAAGGGGGCATGGACATGGTGGGGCATATCTACCCTCCCATTGGTGCACGCCGAGCACGTGACCGCATCGCGGCATGGGAAGACAAAATTCTTGTCTTCCCTGCCAGCGTACGCATCACAGTGCTTTGTTCTTATTCTTACCTTATTCTTCGGTACTGGGGCTGACGTTCCACTACGTCACCTGCCATGACCCAGCTCTGTGAGGAGCAGCCAACTTGTCCTGCTACTGTACGTTATGCACCCAGCTCACACCTGCCGGCTCTTGCGAATCCTGACTTCTTCTCGGACTCAGAGCAAGCCTTGTTCCAGTTCTGAACTGTAACACCCAACCTCGTACACAATAGGCTTAGTCCAATGCAGTCTAGGAGAGGATGTTTTGAAGAAAAAATGTCATGCACAATGAACATCTGTTAATGACTTTTGTCTAATAATGGGTATCACATCCAGAAAAACAATCTATGTGCTCCAATGCCAACATTAATAATCATGCAATTGCAAGTGATCATGTCTATACAAACATAGATATGTAAACTATACAAACATAGATATGTAAACATGCACATATGGAGAGAGAGACAGACAGACAGACAGACAGACAGATGTACAAGTCTATAAACTCACACTTGATTGATTGTTTTTCATTGTTAATCTCTTTAACTTGTAACCATAATCAATGGCCTAGATGTTATAGGATGCTCAATAATTTGCCATACTCCCATTAAAGGTGCATTTAATTATTTTTAATAGGTCTCTTAAAACACCTTATTCACGGGAATTCTTTACTTTACAGGTGAACTATATGTGTATTATAATAATAATTATTATTATTTGTTCATTTTAATTGTCAACAATATTGTTTTGATCATAAGAAGTTCCACTTAATATTGATTAAAAAGATCTTACGATTTTTAATTAAATATTTGTAAAACTTCCTAAACATTTAAGGGTTTCTATAAGCAGGTAAAATGAATTGCAATATTGGGTAACATGATTTATGCATCAAAAAGTTTTAAGTTATTTATTAATGCACTTGATTAAATTCTGGCTTATGGAGCATCATACTAATCCATAACATGTCAGATGTACTGTATGTGGAGGGATATTTTCTGATTGCGTTTCTGTTATTATCAGGGTAAAAGTTTCAAAATTATTTGTTTCTTCTCCTAGACAGGGTTAGGGATTTCCTCCATGGGTGCCTGTTTTTAAGTGCTGCTTCAAGCACCTGCTGTGCTCCATGATGAAAGGGACATATAGGCCCATATTTACTATGCTGTGCTATTTCATAAGACACATTGTCCCTCTGGAACCCCTCTTCACTTGATTTGGTTAAAGGGTGTCTTCCGGTTATAATCACAAAGCAATTTTAAATCAAACATACAGGATAACATACAGTATGTACAGTACATGAAAACATTATAACACATACGGTGCTGAAAGTAATTTCAACAGTAGCTAAATTCTGCATTAGACACCTAAGTTTGAGATAGGGCATAACTAAATGAAACAATATAAATAATGTGTTTAATTAGGTAAATAAATGATTGCTAAGTTATAATATATGGTTCCTTAAAATACAGTTATCATAAATGTGTCTGTATGTTTGCAATTCGGTTTAGTGCTGAGCTTTATTTTGTATAGAATGTTACATTTCATTTCAATGTGTAAATTATTAAGAAGTTTAAAAAAATAAACATTTGTAATAGTTCTGTCACAACAATTGTCAATATTTGCCAATCAGAAATAACAGAATAATTTGTTTGGCTTAATACACATTACTGATAAAAGAAACAGGTACCTCATAGCCACTTATCGTGATATAATAACTTTAGACTTTATTAAATAACCCCCATATTTTGAGAATCACTAAGCTACAATACCAGGTTTCACAGGCATCCTGTACTAACCACCATTCCCATCAATGGCAGTTGTCAAAAAGTTCCTTTGTACTTTCTTTGTCGTCAGCCTTACCAGCACTTCTATGGTGAGCTTTTGATTGGTAGAAAGACAATTGAGTTACAGTGGAAAAATAAAATGTTGTTTAAAGTTTGATATTTTATAGTGTTGTTATGCTTTTGTACAGTTTAATGAGAAAACATCTTCATTTCAAACCACACATAATTTCTACTCTGTCCAAAAATGTTAATTGACCATAGCTAATCTCGTGCCAGATTACGTGTAGTCATATATAATTAGTTTCACATCACATCCAGAAAGTCAAGTTTGTTAAATATAGCGGTTTGTTTTGTCAAAACAATGTTAATTTTCAGAGGTAAACAGTAGCTATTTTGCGATCTGACCCACAACGAGTCTTTCCAATAAGAAGTTAATTGAATGCATCTAGAGATGAGAGAGAAATAAGTGAGAACACATATGGGCTTTAAAGATAATAAGATAAAATTGCAATATACACATGCTTGAATAATACTGAGCGAATGGTACAAAGGCGAATGGTTCTGAAAATAATATAAATTCAAAGCTAAACTGAAAGTAGCAAAATCATATTGATCGTTTGGTGACAAGTAATAGAATTATCGGTTAACTGCTGACACGGTCAATTGTAAAAGCAATCAAGGAGTCACACAATATAATTTAACCCAAGCTTTGCACACATTTTAAGTGTTACATTTGGGGGATTTTGAGCGAATTGAAAGAAAGTGGAAAAAAAAGACAAACTATAGTCACCTGTGTTTCGAATGAAATATGATATAATTGGTTAACTGAGACTTGGCTGCATAAGGAAGCAGACAAGGATATTAAAACCAAGATATATTGTATAGTATATGGAAAGGAAAACCTCAATAGGACACATGGGGTATAGACACATGAGTTAGACAGGAGGGTAAGCCAGAAGAAAGAAATGACATTTAATTTGCCACTGATGTGGAAACAGCTGGAACTGAGGAAAAATTATGATCATAGGAAATTGTTATAGACCTCTCAGGAATGATGACAGAGCATATCACACAGTTCGTCTGCAGATAGTAGATGCCTGTATTAAATTGGCTCAACTATATTAATGACGAGGGGGATATTACTTACCATTTAAAGCAGAGAACATGTGTTAAATCAGTAACAATTGTTGTTCCAGTTAGCAATCAAGTGTCTGGAAAGAGAAACTAACTAGCATTAAAGTTTCTATAAAGTAAAAGTAGTTGTCATGTAACACTTAAAATATATATATTATGAATATGTTTAATAGTTTTGCAGATTTGGACTTAAAAAACATTTCAAGCACGATAATAGATACAATGGAAATGTCAATGGATTCTGATAACCAGTAGTGATTATATAAAGTTAAGGCTATAATGCAGCAGATACAGTGTATATACAGTATGGGAGACTGAAACATAAATACTTACATAGGATTTACTGACTATTCATTAGAATACTCTTCTAGAGCAGACTATCACTGAAAAAATAATATACTTTGTCAAAACTAATGGTCAAAGCTTTAAAAATTATAAGCAATACAATTTAATTTAGGTAAGCTTCCAAAAATGTAAAAGTTCCATAAGTGTCTCCCGAAATATATTTACCAACTGCTGTACAACTTAAAATTGCTTATGGACTGCAACTGGAAAATGCCACAGGTCAACACTGACTGCAATTTTGACACATGTACAATAAGGTCTAGAGATTAAGTCTATATCCTCCGAAGTGGCCGATCAGGCCACTGACGTCAATGGTGATTTTCAGCCCGACCGGCTTCTTTGGTAGATATAGAATAAGCTCCTAAATATTATAAAAGTAATACAATCAAAATAATGTCTATATGTTGTTTAGATTTTTTTCTATCCCAAATATCCTCAGCATAGTAAATTTGCATGGTAGGTAGCATAAAAATAAAATCATAGTTACTAGAGGGCCATGTCATTAAGAATGTGTTATAAGGGCATTAATAGCACACATTCATTACTGAACCTTTACTAAAGGTACTGTAACTAGTAACGCTAACGTTTGTCGCACAGATTGATATTATGGTACTAAAATGGTGTTTTGTATAATTTTATGCAGTTTTTCGTTAATGAATCATTCATTTTATGTAAATGGCAGTAAAATAGAATGTATGATACTAATAATAAGTGTGCTTTGCTCTTACCATAGGATTATTAACACTGTTTAACACACACAATAGCAATGTTGCCGTTTAACATTTGCTGTCTTTGCTTAATGAAGGAATATTTTTTTGTAACAATTTATTGCAATATATGAAAATGGAAAGCGGTTGCTTCATACAATTGTAGCCCCCTTTCCCCCTTGTCTAAGGTGACTACGTGTGCTGCTATTACCTGAGTGGCAAACAGGAGGCCTGCCTGATCCTCCACCACTTGGAGCCTGGGGTGTATGTAACGTGTATGCTAAAAGCGCCTACACATGGAAAGGATCCGCACACAGTGGGCTAGCTCCTCCAAAACATTGTGTCCAGTAATTTCACACAGGATATGATACTGTTTAACAGTATTTACTGGACACCTATTGAATATCACACACACATTCCCAGTTAGCTCAAACTCCCACACCCATCACATCATGAATATATATTTATGCCAAAATGAGTACTACTAGGCGTGGTAAATGTATACAACAAAAGAAAGGAATGCCCAATGCTACATCCAATTGACAAAACATATATGGTAATAAGTACAAAGTTTAAATACTTAAATAATAATAGTAAAAATGTTGTTATTTAGTTAAACCCTTTGGTAAAAGCGTCGTAAGCCTGCATACCAAAACGTCAAGGTATAACCAATAATGCAGGTCCAAACACTAAAACTGTGAACCCTTCCTTTTACCTCTGTATGAGGGGAAGCAACTGTAATGAGTCTTGTCCATTCAGCAAAATGCCAGAACCTCCCAAGTTAAAAAGGTGGGGAGGGTGAGGTCTGGGGGAGGTGCCACCTACCTCCATTTAACTG
Source organism: Ascaphus truei (assembly GCF_040206685.1). NCBI lineage: Eukaryota > Metazoa > Chordata > Amphibia > Anura > Ascaphidae > Ascaphus > Ascaphus truei. Next base: position 498,839,775 of record NC_134483.1, on the reverse strand, counting down.
TTAGCTCAAACTCCTACACCCACCACAAAATGAATATATATTTATGCCAAAATGAGTGCTACTAGGGCTGGCAAATGTATACAACAAAGGAAAGGGGTGCCCAATGCTACATCAAATTGACAAAACATATATTTATTTATTTATAAAATATTTTACCAGGAAGTAATACATTGAGAGTTACCTCTCGTTTTCAAGTATGTCCTGGGACAAACTTTGTACTTATTACCATATATGTTTTGTCAATTTGATGTAGCAATGGGCACCCCTGTCTTTTGTTGTGCACCTATTGAATATGGCAGATCATGCAATACAACACATACAATATATATACAACTGCGGATTATCCACACAGTACTTGGGGTGCATGGGCACCAGTGTCCCAGTGTCCAGCCCACAATTGTCACTCCCTCCCCAAGTGTGTGTGACAGCGCTGCCCACAGTAGGTGTGTTATCGTTGGTGCACTTGTTGGTATACCTGCCCAGGGGCTCCAGCGCCCGGGTGTCGCTGAATAACACAAGCGGCCAGTCTGTTCCACCGAAGGCATCCACCTCTGCATGGGGTGGATTCCCACTGGAGGGTCCCACCTTAGGATAGTCTCTGTCTTGATGGCCTGGTCTGGTCCCAGACCGCTGATGAACTCTCCGGTCCCTGGATCCCTGCCTGTCACTATCAGAATTAATGCAAGCGTCCCTATCTGGGGACTTCACAAGCTGGTAATGGTCGGGGCCTAGCTGGGACCTAATGGGTGTAATATGGCCTAGTCCAGTGCAGCACTTCTCCCTGGACCTTACCTATCCCCTTGATGTCCTGCTCCCAACTGGCGTGGTCCCGCAAGTGTGCCAAATGTAACTCTCTCGCTGCTACGTTATTTCTGCAGCCTGATTTGCTGCTGCCCGTCACATGGCCCCATCTCCCAGAGCCTGCTGAGACATGTAGTTCCCCCCACAGAGCGTTTCCAAGATGGCTGCCGCACTATAGTCAATGCGCATGCGCGATCTATCAGTGCGTATGAGTGGGCATCCCTAATATGGTGGCGCCCTGCAGCGGCATCCGCCACAGATCTTCAGCGATCCGCTAGCCCGGCAACAACCTCCCTGCAGATAAGAGGAGGAGGAAACCAGAAGTGACGGGGGACCTGACAACACAATGTTGTCTTTAAAAAAAGATCTCCAATTACTGTATACTGTTGTTGCTATAATGGCATCTGGGTAAAGCAGCGCTTTTAATATTTAATATTACAGAAAACACCATTTCAAAACAAAACATTTTCTTAAGTGAATAAACCTCTTGATCACTGAGTATTTATTATCCATACAGAACCCCTATAAGCTCATATTGAACCCCCAAAATAACATATATATATATATATATATATATATACATATAAGTGTCAAAGAGGAGTGCTACTGAGCATGGCAATATATATTTAAAACCAGAGACAGAACATGAAACACAGACAGAGCCCAGTGCTACATCTATTGGCACACATACATGGTACATTGCCTATATATATATATATATATATATATATATATATATATATATATATATATATATATATATATGACATGCTGATGAGCATACAGCTATATTTGCATATATATATATATATACTGTATATATATATATATATATATATATATATATATATATATATATAGTTTAACTCTTTGGCCAATGTGTCGTAAGCCCTTGAGCCCCTCCAAGGCAGACCACTTCTCAAGGGTCCTAACAGTAACATAAATTCTTAATAACCTGTACATTCCCAGGAAGAATGATTTATAATAAATCTGTCAAAATTAGTTGAATAGTTCTAAGTCTGATTGAAGCTCTTATTAACCTGTATAATACCAGGAAAAGCAATCTGTAATCGATTTGTCATAATCAAACTGCATGCAAGTTCCCATGAGTATGGAAGGTGAAATGGAGTGAGCTTTAACCATTTAAAAGTGGGAGGGGGTGAGCTTCAAACCTGGGAAGGAGGAGCCACCCTCCAAATCAGCTGGGAACAGCTGAACAGAATTGCAAAACATACAGAAAACCTATAAGCTCATATTGAACCCCCAAAATAACCACAACATATATATATATATATATATATATATATATATATATATATATATATATATATATATATATGCGTATAAGTGTCAAAGAGGAGTGCTACTGAGCATGGCAATATATATATTTAAAACCAGAGACAGAATATGAAACACAGAAAGAGCCCAGTGCTACATCCATTGACACAAATAAATCATTCTTCCTGGTAATGTACAGGTTATTAAGAATTTATATTAGTGTTAGGACCCTTGAGATATGGACTGCTTTGGAGGGGCTCAAGGGCTTACGACACTTTGGCCAAAGAGTTAAACTAAAAGACCATTTTATTCAAAATAATATCTATATATATAGGCACTGTACCGTGTATTTGTGTCAATGGATGTAGCACTGGGCTCTGTCAATGTTTCCTGTTCTGTCTCTGGTTTTAAATATATATTGCCATGCTCAGTAGCACTCCTCTTTGACACTTATAAGCATATATATATATATATATATATATATATATATATATATATATGAAAAAAGAAAAGAAACAGGCGCACACCTAGTGCATTAATGTATAACAATTTAGTTTATAGAACAATAAAAACAGTCAAATGCCCACTCACAAAGGTACACGGTTTAAAAGCAGGTATGAGATAGGCTCTCATAAGCCCGTACTGCCGTCCGATATCAGCAATGGTATCCTTCTCCTGTTTGTTCTCCACGTGGTTCGAACAACCGGAAGTGGCGTCCCTCCGGTCGGGTGCCCCGCACAGGAAGTCCCTTCAGGAACCAGCACCTTCAGTTCCCTGCTTCTGATCAGTGCACCACCGGGGGAAAAGGATCCAAACTTCTTCTTAGCCTCACACAGCCTGCAGTGTCTCTCAAACAGTAGTGGTAATGTCCGTGGGAAAGTGACACCTCAGTCTTAGCCACGCCCTACGCGTTTCGTCATCTATGATGACTTCATCAGGGGTACCCATTGGATGCCCCTCCATGGTATTTATAACAAGGAAATTAGCATATATTAATGAATCAATTAAGGAGTTGATTACAAAGGTTTAACCAGTCTATTGCATTAAACATAATTCAATAACAATCCCAATAGACTGATTATGAGGACCACACTAAATCTTTCAAAAAATATGATCAAATTCTTGCTTAAATAGCTCTTATTTTCACAAAATATTTGCTTAAATAGTTGGAAATTTCACAAATTTTACAAATTATTGTTTGAAATTGTCAACCATAAGGAATATACTAATTCATTAATACCAATTAGTGAGTCATTTTTGTTTAGAATTTAAGTCTGAATTATGATTTAGTATTAGCAATCTCTTTTTGTGAGTAGTAGTTGGATAAGGTATAGGAACCAAATGTGAATTTGAAAACATTTTCTGTAGCGATCCTGAAATCGGTCATCTATTGACAAAACATGCGCCTGTGATTTTCAGAAAAGCTAGGAGTATTAAAACAATGATAGCTCCAAGCAAAATTAAAAACATCAAAAGTCATAAATACAAATAGCTTGGACATTTCCGGTTACATCAGAGAAAGGGGAAACTTTGGATGTGTGAGAGGCAGGTGTCTTATGTGTAAACATCTGGTTAAAACAAATAAATTTACATCACATTCAAATGGCACTTCGCATGAAATAACAGATTATATTAACTGTCTCAGTGAGTATGTTGTATATCTGATATCATGCGAGTGCGGCTTACAGTACGTGGGCCGCACTTCAAGAGCTCTAAGTACAAGATTCTTGGAGCACCGAAGAAATATTATCCATGGATGCCAAACACACAGCCTCTCCCGCCACAATTGTACTAAACATCTAAAAGATCCAAAGTCCCTACGGGTTATGGGCATTGAGTACATTCCCCCCTCGTATATGGGAGGATCGTTTTAAAAGATTATGTATGAGGGAGACATATTGGATGTATATTCTAGACACTACATACCCTAAGGGACACAATGACCATATTGACATAAGTACCATAGTGTGACCACCCGTAGAGGGTGATCCTTCGGAGGTCTGGGTTGAATGCTTAAATGCATTCCCTCCGAACTTTGGTCGTCTGTCAGGTCTTTAAATACATCTTCCCATACCGCTATCTTTAGACACTACTAACACTCCAATTGTGGGAATATAAATTTATTTCTATCTAATAGCCCCATTGGAGGTTGATCTATTTAGTTACTACACTTCATTGCGGGTGTATCTGTTTTTGGTTCACGAATGTCCTCACTACACTTAGTCCAATCACATATAGTATTAATACATAATGTATACATATGTATAATGTATACATATATTTTATTATTACGACCTACACAACATTTATTCACAGCAGAGTGTCACTTTATATAATATACAATTACATATGCTAATTCACATAAACAATTAACATCACAGATATTCACATTTAGTTATATTTATTTAGTTCATACACAGTTAGATTCATTAAAATCACACAAGGACGTATTAATTTTTCTACATGCTACACACACTTGACACATACACACAACAATATATGATTCATGTTGAGATTTCTTCTGTTCTTGCTTAAAAACATCCTTTGCTGCACCAACGGCTCCAACTGTAATCCATATACCTGAAAATTAAATAATGGACAACATCAGGTACATATACTATTAATTGGTAAGTGGGATTCTAATCCACATAATATTCTAACAATTGTTATTCTATCAACAATTATGGGGTTCTCTGCTACTGGTGTGATGGTATTCATGTCTTTAAAGTAAAATCTATGGGTTAAATTGGTTTGCTAATTAACTCTACACTTGGTAGAATCACCAATTCTTGATACATTATTTCCATGTATATATATTTTTTTTTGTTGTATAAAACACTTTTTACTATAAAAAATATTTTATCATGTAAATATACAATTTTTCAAATTCACATTTGGTTCCTATACCTTATCCAACTACTACTCACAAAAAGAGATTGCTAATATTAAATCCTAATTCAGACTTAAATTCTAAACAAAAATTACTCACTGATTGGTATTAATGAATTAGTATATTCCTTATGGTTGACAATTTCAAACAATAATTTGTGAAATTTCCAACTATTTAAGCAAATATTTTGTGAAAATAAGAGCTATTTAAGCAAGAATTTGATCATATTTTTTGAAAGATTTAGTGTGGTCCTCATAATCAGTCTATTGGGATTGTTATTGAATGATGTTTAATGCAATAGACTGGTTAAACCTTTGTAATCAACTCCTTAATTGATTCATTAATATATGCTAATTTCCTTGTTATAAATACCATGGAGGGGCATCCAATGGGTACCCCTGATGAAGTCATCATAGATCACGAAACGTGTAGGGTGTGGCTAAGACTGAGGTGTCACTTTCCCACGGACATTACCACTACTGTTTGAGAGACACTGCAGGCTGTGTGAGGCTAAGAAGAAGTTTGGATCCTTTTCCCCCGGTGGTGCACTGATCAGAAGCAGGGAACTGAAGGACTTCCTGTGCGGGGCACCCGATCGGAGGGACGCCACTTCCGGTTGTTCGAACCACGTGGAGAACAAACAGGAGAAGGATACCATTGCTGATATCGGACGGCAGTACTGGCTTATGAGAGCCTATCTCATACCTGCTTTTAAACTGTGTACCTTTGTGAGTGGGTATTTGACTGTTTTTATTGTTCTATAAACTAAATTGTTATACTTTAATGCACTAGGTGTGCGCCTGTTTCTTTTCTTTTCTTTTTTCATAGGTATCAACAGGGAGTAGTGACCCCTTTGAAACGGGCTGCCTTTTACCTGGATGCTTTATTTTGGAACAGGACTCTGTGTTTTTTAAGGTTTTTTAAGTTCTAATTCATTTGCATTTTATTTATTCATTTCTATATTATTATTAAATTTTTTATTTAGTTTATATGTTATTTTATTAATTAATAAAGTATTAGGCTACTGTCATTGAACATTTTACATATTGTAATATATAAACGTAAAATCCTTGGTTAATACTGGTTTTAGTATATTTTACCCACTTTTGCCACCCCAATGGATGCATTCATAGTTAGGTTAACTTAATCACAGTTTTGTCAAGGTATATTAGAGGCGCTACTTCGTTTCTTTTTTGTTTGTTTTGATATATATATATATATTGTCGTTATTTTGGGGGTTCAATATGAGCTTATAGGGGTTTTGTATGTTTTGCAATTCTGTTCAGCTGTTCCCAGCTGATTTGGAGGGTGGCTCCTCCTTCCCAGGTTTGAAGCTCACCTCCTCCCACTTTCAAATGTTTAAAGCTCACTCCATTTCACCTTCCACACTCATGGAAACTTGTATGCAGTTTGATTACGACAAATCTAATACAGAGTGCTTTTCCTGTTATTATACAGGTTAATAAGAGCTTCAATCAGACTTAGAACTATGCAACTAATTTTGACAGATTTATTATAAATCATTCTACCTTGTAATGCACAGGTTATTAAGAATTTATATTAGTGTTAGGACCCTTGAAACGTGGTCTGCCTTGGAGGGGCCAAAAAATTAAACTAAAAGACCATTTTATTCAAAAGATATCTATCTATCTATCTATCTATCTATCTATCTATCTATCTATCTATCTATCTATCTATATAATATATACACACACATACATATATATAGGCACTGTACCGTGTATTTGTGTCAATGGATGTAGCACTGGGCTCTGTCTGTATTTCATGTTCTGTCTCTGGTTTTAAATATTTATTATCCATTACAGAATCTATGCTACATTGTTGGCTTTGCTCAAATGTAGCAAATACTGAAAATGCAGGAAACCTGCCTTTATGTTTTACATTAAATCACACATAAAACAAACATATTTATGGAATAATGTTGTTATTCATACTTCATCATTGGAGTCTCTTGACAATGTTCCAATAATGTTATTTTTAAAATGCATTTGAATATTGTTTTTTATGGAATATAAAATCTGGACAGGTAGAGCATATATTTTTAAATCAAATTTAAATATTTTTTACATATGGTTGGTGCTCTGTCCGAATGTTTTCAAGTCTAATAGATTACTGAGTGTAAAAATCAATAAAGGTTCACCATTGCGAAGATGTTTACAGATTCTCTGATATGTTAGTACATGTATACCAATCCAGTGGTGTGCCAAGAACAAGTTCCTGACAGTTCTTAATTATGGGGAAAAAGTGTTCTATTGCCGCACTATTCAAAATAGGTCTCATCACTAGAGATGGGCGATTGTTTTTCTCGTGGATTTTATTCTGCCCCAGATCGGGTGGTTCTTTTGGTCTGTGGATATCCGCAAATCAGTCTCAAAAAGGACAAATCGTCTTTCCGAAAAAAAATTATCAATATCAATCTAGTCCGCAGATTCAGCAAACCGTTGGAAGATTTTAAAAATCTTTGGAGGATTTTTAAAAAGCCTCCATCTGATTGCGGAATCATTGATTTAATTCTTAAAAATCTGTGTGGATTGTAGCTAATCGCAGTTTTAGATTAATCCGCACGGATTGAAACTGGCACTATCCGTCTACGGATTGTACACCCCGGAAGGGGTTTTGACTGGAAAACTCGGATTTTTACAGTTTTGCCCATTTCTACTCATCACAAAACATTATAATAAAATTGCTTTATTAATAGAATTTTAGAACGCATAACTTTCAGGAAACTCCCTACCTCAAGTGAAATATTCAAATTTCTTAATTAGCTAGTCAGTCCTATACGATGAGTATCTTTTCAAAATCAATTATGTGCTATTTAGGCACAAAATAATTCTGATACACAATGGAACATGGTGTAATAAGCAACATATTCTACACAGAATATGTCATAATGGAAATGTTAATTTAATCACTTTCATGAAGGTTTAGATTTTAGTCGCAAATTGTATATACTTTTATGAGAAATCAATTATGCCTAATTCAAGCAGATGTGGCACATGCATTAACAAATGAGGAGAAGGCAAAATGTTTCAACATACCTATTTCTGATACAGTAATAACAAATACAGGCAGAGAGTACATTCCACTTTCATATGGTCCTTGATGCAATCTGAAAAAATCACCTTTGTAAATAACATACATATATAAGGACAAGAATAATAAAAAATGTATTCCTGTTTGAGTTCAATATAGTGGGGAATATTTATTAAAGATCACAAATGGGCATGACTTTGGACTCACGTAATGTCCTGCTTCCTCTCATTGTATATATCAAACCTTTCGCAAATCCCTTTAGATTCAACAAAATGACACAACACCAGAGTTGAAAAGAATGGCCATAGAAATAACAAACATGGGGTCTACATGACAAGTTCATACACATACCAGGCCCATTGCTTCCATTACCTTCGTCCAACATACCACCTGCTGACCTAGCCCCGCAGTCAAACAATGGATCCTACAGGCTTCCAGATGAGCAAGTTGCCATTCAAGCCACCGACCCAGCCCGGCTTGGAACTGCCTCTCTCTAGGCCACCTGCAAGCCATACCACGTACATCTCATCTACAATAACTAAAGGCCTTTCTGACAAACATACGGCAAAGAACCAGGCTGTTGGAGAAAATGAGCCGTATGCTTCTCCTTTGTGTACAACGTTCCTATTTAATCATAATTCCCTCTTTATATTTTTATACAATTTCATTTATTTATTTATTATTTTTATTTTATGTTTGTCTCCAATTTTGTACATGCACAATAATGCAAGGAACAAGTATACCAATATTTAAAGTTTTCAACAAAATCCAGCACTTCGATAAGTGAACCAACTAACGTCTTCATCCACCAAAGTTCAATAAATTAAAAATGTAACTCAGATTTTATTGATCAACCTATTCAGTCGAGACATATATTCAGTGCTAAAGTAGTAATAAGTGACTTTTTTGCCACGATGCCACATCAACAATATTTGTAATGCAGTGTATGCAAATGAGCATGTAAATGAATCATTAATTCCAAATGACTTAGTCACTGAATTCTGACACCTGGTGATTTCCGACTACCTCCAAAAAATATTGCAGATTTGTATCACCTACCCTAATCTGGCTTTAAGCATTGTTTGTCTGTGTTTATAACAGTCACTATGTACCTAGGCCAGATAAGACAAGCCAATAGAGAATAGGTGATAAAAATACATAATATTATGATTGTAGATTATATTAATTTATTAACCCATGGAAGCCCAAGTGGCCAGCTAGTCATGATAAACTCATGACTATCTTGACAATTGGCCTACTAAAGGCTTAGCATCTTACTCTATAATCGCGGAAGTGGTTGATCGTGCCATTTTCGGATTAAATTCCCCATTGAAGTCAATGGGTAATTTCAGCCTAAAATAACCTAATAGGCTGCTTCGGCAGATACAGAATAAATCCCTTAATGTTTACACGTATAGGTCTTACGCTATTGGTGTTTAATTTGTAGGGTGTTTTTTTGTTGTATGTTGCCGTCCGCCCTCCCCCGTGTCTGAATTTATTAATATGTGTAATGAATGGGAAGATACAGTCATCAAAGGGGTTAAGTAATATTATTCTATCTGTTTTGTATAAAATCATATTACATAGCCCTATGGTAGAAAAATGTAATTTCACCCTCCAACCTAGAGATTGGCGAACTGGTCCAAATCCATTTGATGGAATTTCACGGATTATTAGATCAAATCCAATCCCCATCCAAAATCCATCACCTGATTGGGTACTAACAAATCAGAGTGGATTAATCTGAAATTGGATACAATCATATCGGATTTTTAAGAATCCGAACACAGATTCAATATTGATTCTGAAATTTGTCTGAATTGTTATAAATGAGAGAGAGATTCTCTGGACTTTCAATTTAGTAGTGTGTCCAGTTGTATACATATATCCCATCAAACCTCGCTCCAAATAAATTAGGGAGGTATGCCTGTGTTGAAAATGCAGCACACCTGAGGTACATGGTTGGGAGATATGTTAGTGTCTATGCAAAATATAGTTAAATTAGTCCTAACCCACACTTCCTAAAAGGATTTACATGCCAACTATATATGGTAGACTTGATAAAACTAAAGCACCTAGTGACTGGAATGGTGTACTGGTGCTGAACCCAACTGGACTAGAAACTACAACCACTGCTTTTCTAGGCAGATGCTTGAGCAGGGTGAGCTAAACTAGCTGATGGTAGCATCACTGTCACGTCATAATTTTGAGCGGCTCACATGTGTAGTTAATCCAGCTATTAGCATATTTTACAGGTTTCTTGGGTGTGTTCCACAATGAGCATTAAAATGTCAACCAGGAAGTGGAAGTGGTCTGCGTTTAAAGGAAGTCAGGAGAAGAGAGCTACTACAGGTAAAAGCATTAATTTGGTACTCCATGATGTACAGTATATACACAAAGGTGGCTATGGTGTACCAAAACTGGGACAAAAATATTAACTATGCCAGTTGCCAGAGAGCCAAACACATACTCAATTGAAATACTTTATTTTAAAATAAATAAGTAAAACTCTACAAACTGCAGAACGTAATTCCACTTGCTTCCCACAGCCCACATGGTATTATTGGGTTGACAAGTCTGATGCACACTATGAGGTGTGGGATATGGTGTCAGACCCTAAAGGGTCAGGAGTTGAACCCACATAACCTCTGTTACTCAGGGCAACAGCTCTAGAAGTGTGAGCTAAACCAGCTGATGGCTAGTACCACTGTATACTTAGTTTAGAGCTCTACTTGTAATTGGCCCGGATATATTAAATTCGGTTAGAGTTAATATCGCACCCAGTCAAGAAAAATAAATGTGGTCATTATTACCGCAATTTTAAGTTGGTCTTCATCAACATTATGCACTCATTGCCTAGTAAGTACGAGATGGCTAAAATTAGCCTCTGGCTAGATAGGTATATAGCAATCAGAGGTGATGGGCTAAAACCAAAAATAATAAAGTTTTAATACATCATGATAATAGTATACTCAAATATTTAAAATCATAATATAGAATCCTCGTAGTGGAGTCCTAAGAAACCTAGGTAAGTATGTATAGTATTGTTGTTCCTTAATAGGTACAGGGTCCTATTATCATGATGTATTAAAACTTTATTATTTTTGGTTTTAGCCCATCACCTCTGATTGCTATATACCTATCTAGCAGTTAATTAAGCCAGAGGCTAATTTTAGCCATCTCGTACTTACTAGGCAATGAGTGCATAATCTAGGGGTGCCTTATGACCCTATCTCTTTGTTTTTTTTGTTTTGTTGTTAACTCTTACCCTTTGCACCTGCCTATCTAAGACCCTTTACATAGGTGAGCAGTCTGATTCATCAGTTTTTTTGTTCTTTATCAACATTGTAATAATAATTTACCAGATGGGATATTTGGGGCAAAATGGCAATGCGAGAATTAATCATTCGTTAATAGCTGCATCACTTTAATATTTGTATCATAGGCTTCTGTAATATCTAGTATTACAGAACCCTCTGATCAAAATAACATTAGCCTGTTTGATGTAGTTTGATGTAGTGTAGTTAATAAACATTTTTTTATTTTTGCATCTACCTGGTGAGTTGACTGGTGCTTATCGCTGGAATATGCTGTTTTCAACCAATCCTTTATTCATTTTGCATCAAAATAACATTAGCCTGTTTGATGTCTGTGGTTACCAAGGTATACCACAGGCACCAAAATTGTTATTAATAATAATAATAAAAATAATAATATTTTTTTTAAATTCATGACCTAACCACATTGGCCATCTTAGTGGTTAGAAAACAATTGATATGCAATGCTTTACTAACCTCGAAGGTAATCAAGTAATTAAGAAAGAAAGGAAAGTTAAGGAGAAAATAAATAAAAAAAGAAAATACATCTTTAAAGAAAGCAACAAAAGATGAAAAAAGAAGAACTGCTCACCGTAGACTGCTCTTCAATTAACGGAGGATCGTTTACTTCCTGTCAAGTTGCGGTTCCACCAACCTTCGGCCAGGATTGCTTCGGAATGGAAGAAGGCCATTGGGTCTGGATCTATCTGATCTGATTGTGTGAGGACTTCAAACATTGATGTCTCCTGACTTCGCTGCCTCTAACATAATGGCCAAGATTTGAGGCTGTTTTCCTTTCGTCACTACCAACACAAATTGACCTCACTCGACTAGACTGAAGCAACAATGAAAAATCAAACCGCGCTCATGCTTCCTAAAAAGGATCTTGAAGTAGATCTGCTCTCCCCTCTTGCTGCTGCTGTGGTGTGAAGGCACCCCTCCTTCACCAGTAGCCGCCGTGGGAAGACTCCAACGCCGGATAGTTATGCAAAAAGAAGGCACAGAAGCGCACCAAGGGTCAAGGTACATGTGATAAACAGATAAAATAGTGACAAGTAAAAACTTACATGTAAAATAATATAAGTCCAGTAGAGGCCAGTGCACAGGTATCCAGTTCAGTTGGATGGTAGGCGCAGGGGTAAATGCTGAGACTCACAAATCAGTCCCGCGCGCTGGGACCAACTAGCTCTGCAGAACTCAGATGACACTTCCAGGTTGCGGCTTCTCGCAGGACCTGTATTGAGTAGTCCACCACAATCGCCGTTTCTCTGTACTTCCAGCGCTCATCCCACTTGGAGTAAACCAGATGGAATTGGCTCTAACCTCTGTGGGGAGGCTGGAAACTATACAGCCAAAAGTCTGGATCCCTATGTGTGCACTGAATGAACTCCGCAACGCGTTTCACACAATTTAGTACCTCATTGGGCAGTAGTTTAGGACACCTATAGGGGGGCCTTATATACAGTCACTCCAAAGTAAATTGATAATTAAATGAATTGCTTAATATGCACAATAGGTGCAATTAACAATAAGAAAATGAGGGTATATAAACACTCATCTGCTAGAAATTTAATGTATTAGTGAATAAAAATGAATATAAATATATATAAAGAATGAAATATAAATATAAAAAATGGAGTATTTAGTTGAGGCACTGTTAAAGGCCACCCATATAAGGTGATACAAACTTACATGGTCATGAATAATCAATAATTCACAATGACCACAATCAATCACAATATTAATACATACAGACATTAGACTATAATAGAATAGAAGAATAGGAGAAGAGAAAATGGAGAAAAGAAATAAGCAGGGATTCTATTGAATTTATTCTTAAACACAATTATTTTCTGTTCCAACACAAGTTTTATTTACAACACTGTGGCACTGCAATGGGGACACGTTTTGCACAATCCTTTGCTAATCTTTATATGGGATGGTGGGAGTCAACACACATTTGGGGTACTGGTGTATCTCCTCCACAGCTAAAACTGTGGAGGACATACATTGATGATATTTTAGTCATCTAGGATGGTGACAGGGCGTCTTTTGATAGCTTTGTTGATAAGATCAATATTAATGAATTCAATCTCACCTTCACCAGTGATGTCCAGAAAAATCAGATCACCTTTCTGGACTTGGTTATTTACATCCAGGGGGACTCACTCTTAACCAAAACCTTTTTTAAAGAAACCAATGTAAATTCTTATTTACACCCCGAAAGTGGACATGAGAAGAAATGTATTGAAAATATTCCTTATAGCCAATTTCTTCGTATTAGACGAAATTGTGCAAATATTGACATCTATAAGGAACAGTCAAAAGTACTCATTGAACGCTTCAGACAAAAGGGTTACCAAGAGGAGTTCATCTGTAAGTCCTACCTTAAGCATTAAACAAAAACAGAGAATCTTATACTATATTAGTGAAAGCACTGTATGCCTGCCTGGATGTCCGGTGTCCCTAGGGGAAATCTCATTGGTCCCTTGGCCCGCCCCCGCACACCTCTCATTGGCCTGAGGCGGAGTGACGGGCCAAAGGACACACAGGGACACACACACACACAGGGACACACATACACACACACACATGGACACGGACGGGGACACACACACACAATCCCCTCCCAGTGCCCCTCACTCTCCCCCGTCAGCTGGACCGCACCTCAACTTCCACACCCCCCCACCCTCCCTGTGCCCGAACTTACCCGGAGTCCTGTGTACACACACACACACACATTCCCACCCCCCCAAGCTCACACACACCTCACCCCCCCCCCCCAAGCTCCTCCTCCCTTCCAAGCTCACATCCCCCCCACCCCCCCAAGCTCACACCCCGGCGCCGCTACAGTCAGCGGGGGAGCGGAGCGAGCGCCCGGGACACACGCGGGGGAGCGGCCACAACACGCGGCCTCCCGCCTCACATCCATGTGGGAGCGGCCGGATGAGTGAGGCAGCGGCAGGATGAGTGAGGCAGCGGCAGGACGGGTGAGCTCCCCCCCCCTCCACATGCTACGTGCTGCTCTTGCCCCTCCGCTCTCGGCTCCCCCCTGTCACCGTGTGACAGGCCGCGGGACATGAGATGGGAGGGGGGATGCCCCTCCGCTCCCGGCTCCCCCCTGTCACCGCGTGACAGGCCGTGGGACGTGAGATGGGAGGGGGGATGCCCCTCCGGTCCCGGCTCCCCCCTGTCACCGCGTGACAGGCCGCGGGACGTGAGATGGGAGGGGGGATGCCCCTCCGGTCCCGGCTCCCCCCTGTCACCGCGTGACAGGCCGCGGGACGTGAGATGGGAGGGGGGATGCCCCTCCGGTCCCGGCTCCCCCCGTCACCGCGTGACAGGCCGCGGGACGTGAGATGGGAGGGGGGATGCCCCTCCGGTCCCCGCTTCACCTTCTCCCCACCGTTGTCCCCGCTGCCTGCGCAGGAGGAGGGGGGGGGAGCGGGTGTTGGTGCTGGTGTGTGTAATTGTGTGAGACTGTGTGTGAGTGTCTGTGACTGTGTGTAAGTGTGTGTAAGTGTCTGTGACTGTGTGTGACTGTGTGTAACTGTGTGTGACAGTGTGTGTAAGTGTTTCACGGTGTGAGAGTGTGTGAGTGTGTGTAAGTCTGTGTAAGTGTCTATGACTGTGTGAAACTGTTTGAAACTGTGAAAGTGTGTGTAAGTGTGTGTGACTGTGTGTGAGTGTGTGTAACTGTCTGTGATTGTCTGTAACTGTGTGTGTGTGTGTGTGTGTGGTGCACTGTGCAGTGTGAGCAATGAGCAGTGTGTCAGTGTGTGCAGTGTGAGCAATGACCACTGTGTGTGCAGTGTGAGCAGTGTGTGTGCAGTGTGCAGTGTGTGTCAGTGTGAGCAGTGTGTGTGCAGTGTGTGCAGTGTGAGCAATGAGCAGTGTGTCAGTGTGTGCAGTGTGACCAATGAGCAGTGTGTGTGCAGTATGCAGTGTGTGTCAGTCTGAGCAGTGTGTGTGCAGTGTGCAGTGTGACCATTGCGCAGTGTGTGTGCAATATGCAGTGTGTGTAGTGTGAGCAGTGTGTGTGCAGTGTGCAGTGTGTCAGTGTGAGCAATGAGCTGTGTATGTGTGTGTGTGCAGTGTGAGCAGTGAGCAGTGTGTGTGCAGTGTGCAGTGTGTGTCAGTGTGACCACTGTGTGTGCAGTGTGCAGTGTGTGTCACTGTGAGCTGTGTGTGCGCAGTGTGCGTCAGTGCGACCAATGAGCAGTGTGTGTGCAGTGTGCAGTGTGTGTGTGCAGTGTGCAGTGTGAACAATGAGCAGTGTGTGTCAGTGTGAGCACGGTTCACATCCCGGGCAACGCCGGGTCTCTCAGCTAGTAAAGAAATAAATAAATATGTTCTCAGGAAGTTATTTACGATATTACTTATTGCATATGTTTGAGCATTACATCGTAAAAAAAAATTTAAAACATGTTTTTGTTAGTTATTCCCAAAATGACTATTACCCACATATGGTTAATAGGATATGGGCATTAGTCTAGAGTGGGGGTAGGGGGATTTCTGGGGGAGTTGGGTGGATGTGTTGGGAAGGGGTAGGTGGTTAGACTTCTTTCGACATGGGCAGGAGGGGTTAACCCCATCCTTACCTTAGCGGTTAGCCACTAAGGTAATGAAAGGGGGTAAGTAATTTGTTTAAATATTGTACTGTACACGTATTTTCATTTTGCATCACTCCTGCCACTTGATGACATGATGTATTTATTTATTTATTTATAAAATATTTTACCAGGAAGTAATACATTGAGAGTTACCTCTCATTTTCAAGTATGTCCTGGACAAAGAGTTAATACAAATAATACATGGTTACAAATATAGTTACATAAATGAACAGGGTATACATTATATGCAAGACATTGCATGCACAGTTAAAGAAAATATATATTATGGGCGTATGAAAAAGTTACAGACCAAATTAAAATGTGAGAAAGCCTTAGATTTGAAAGAACTTAAACTGATGGTGGATGTGAGAGTCTCCGGTTCCAGTTTTGGGGTGCACGGTAAGAGGAGGAGGATCGGCTGGATACTTTCTTGAGCCTTGGGACCATGAACAGTCTTTTGGGGTCTGATCTCAGATGATAAGTGCTGCATGTGGTAGGGGTGAGGAGCT
Source organism: Ascaphus truei (assembly GCF_040206685.1). Lineage (NCBI taxonomy): Eukaryota > Metazoa > Chordata > Amphibia > Anura > Ascaphidae > Ascaphus > Ascaphus truei. Next base: position 498,823,313 of record NC_134483.1, on the reverse strand, counting down.
TGTTCAGATAGCTGGGTAGCTTCCCCATAAAGAATTTAAAGGCAAGACAGGAAAGGTGAACTTTGCGCCTAGACTCGAGTGATGACCAATCCAGTTCTTTGAGCATTTCGCAGTGATGTGTGTTGTAGTTGCATTGGAGAACAAAACAACAAATTGAATTGTAGAAGGTGTCAAGTTTGCTAAGGTGGGTTTGAGGTGCCGAGCCATATACTATGTCTCTATAGTCAATAATTGGCATTAGCATCTGCTGTGCGATACGCTTTCTGACCAGGAGACTTAGGGAGGATTTGTTCCTGTAAAGAACCCCTAGTTTGCCATAGGTCTTGGTTGTCAGAGTATCAATGTGCATCCCGAATGTTAAGTGGGAGTCAAACCATATGCCCAGGTATTTAAAACTAGTGAGAGGCGTTAGGGTAGTGTTAGTGTTGGTTCTAATCAGGAGCTCAGTCGCTGGAAGCTTTAAAAATTTAGTCTTAGTCCCAAATACCATTGTTACAGTCTTGTCAGTGTTTAAAAACAGTTTGTTTTGGGAAATCCAGTTTTCGAGTCTCAAACAGTCTGAAATATGTGTTGAAGTTCAGAGAGGTTATGGCTGTGTGCATATACACTGGCGACACACTTTATTCGAGCTCGGCTAGTCCCACGAATTCGGGTATACCCGGGTGTATTGAGGTTTGTGACTGTTTTCTGCCCGAGTGCATTGAGGTATTTTCCAGGCAGGGATTGAAGCATTTTATTCCCGCTGGCTGCAATACTGCACAGTATATATATATATATACTGCATTACAATTCATGAATTTATGCCATCTGGTAGACACGCGAAGCATTGCAGCCTATTAAATCCTAATCATTATCATTTAACAGATCAGCCGCTCGTCAGCCAGGCATGAACCCAGGCTGGGAAGGCAAACGCAACGGGGCTTGTCAAAGGTGAGGAGCGGCGCATTCCAGGTATCTGCCAGGTACATACTGGGTATTTGCTCGAATAAAGTGTGTCGGTGCAGTAGGATTGTGTCATCTGCATACATGTGTATTGAGGCTTCCTTACAAGTTGTGGGAATATCATTGATGAACACTGAGAAGAGTAGGGGCCCCAGAACAGAGCCTTGCGGGACACCACAGGTGATATCCAGTGGGTTGGAGTTAGAGCCTGAGATGGAGACATGTTGGGATCTACCTGATAGGTAGGACTGAAACCAGTTTAAAGCATGCTTCTCTATTACAGAGCTCTGGAGTTTGTTAAGCAGGATAGCATGATCAACAGTATCAAAAGCCTTTGCAAAATCTAGGAATTCTGCACCAGTGAGTTGTCCCCGTTTCATTCCACACTGGATTTCATTGCAAACTTTTAGCAGGGTTGTTATGGTGGAGTGTTTGGGGCGAACGCCAGATTGGAATTGGCTAGGAAAATTTGTCTTGGTATAGTAATCGCTTAATTGGGAGTGGACACATTTTTCCATGACTTTGGATAGAATTGGGAGAAGTGAGATTGGCCTGTAGTTTGAGACAGTGTTTTTGTCCCCACTTTTGAAGATTGGGACAACTCTGGCAGTTTTCCAGGTCTTAGGGATATGGCCTGCAGACAGGATAGAGTTGACTATGGAAGCAATTGGTTTGGCAATGGCTGATGCAACAAGTCGTAGGAACCTAGATTGTAGTAAGTCAGGTCCACATTGGCTGCTATGTTTTAATTTGAGGAGCGCTTGTGTAATCTCATCTTCAGATACTGGGCCAAATTGAAAGTTGTGGGCAGTGTTGGGAGGGGGGGGGGCTATGTGGCTACTCCCAGGATGAGATTCAGGTTTGTGGTTTGGGCTGCGTTTCGCTAATATGTTAGTGGCACACCCCACAAAGTAATAATTGAATGCATTTGCAATGTCAGTGTGGTTTGTCAGAGTAATATCCCCCTTAGTGATATTACTTGGTTGTTGATGGTTAGGAGGCTGGAATATATTGTTGATAACCTTCCAGAAGTTAGCTGGGTTTGATGTATTCTGCTGGAGATTATCAGAGTAATATTGTGCTTTTGCGTGCCTTGTTTGCCTTGTGCACATGTTCCGCAGGCAGCTGTAGTGATTGAGATCCTTGGTAGTGCCAGTAACTTTGTAGCTTTTCCACAAGGTATCTGTAGACGGACGTTCACAGAGGTACACAATTGGAGACTTTTATAAGGTGAAATTATAATAAGGCTTTATTGTGCCTTTTCCTTTTCATCAGGAAATCCATCCAAACACAGGGAAATGGGTTACAAAGCTTCTATTCACTTGGGAGTATTTCTAGTGAAACACTATGCAATAATTCACATCTCCCTTAGTCAAGCATTTCTCCCAGCCCCAAACACATAGCATGAAATAAGCAGATATAAGAAGTCACTTAAGAATGAAAGTCTTATCTGTTTCTTGGAGGGAAAATCTTCTCAGTTCCTGGTTCAGCTCCCTTCTCTCAGGGTGTGTCAGCTTCACGTTTAGTAGTTTTCCCTGTGTCTTGAAATCAGCTCTGCTGTGTCTTCTGGCAGAGCTCAAGACATGGTCAGCTCCAGAGATATGTGTTCTCTTAGTCAGTCTCTCCAGGGAGACTCAAGAACCCCTGCTCTGTCTCCAAAGGTCAGCTCACAAGTGAGCTAAGGAGTCACTTCCTGTCTCAACAGACAAGCTTTTGTAAGCAATCAAAATCAGGCAGGTGGTGTTTATTAATTGACTACCAGCAGTTAACCACCACACTGCTAGATTAAAGTCACATTACTTGAAATGGGATTACTCCCCTGTTACATACCTCCCCTGTTTGTGGGAAGCTCGGGCTTGCCACGGCCAAAGCCCATCCTTCCACTCTCATTCGAGATGTCTCTGTGACTTGAATGAAAGTGGATGGAGGAAGAGAACCCTCAGTCCTGCTGGGATTGGAGCCCTTTCTCCAGTTTATTCGTGTCTCCTCCTGAAGGTGCTTGAGATCAGCACCCCTCAGTTGCTCGAGGAGGACTTTTTCCAAGTATAGTCTTTTTTCTATGTGCGCGGTCATGAGATTTCCCTCGCGTCGGGTGCTCGTCTTATTGTAGGCATACTGTATGGCAGCAGTTGCAGAGCGTTTAAAAACAGCCCTTTGAGTTTTCCGCTCTTGAAGCTGTCTCTCTGCCCTTTTCCCACTCAATGGGGTTGCTAGTACAGCCCCTTTTAGATTAAGTTGCAATTCCACACCCACTTCCAGAGAATGTCCCATCTTTTCAGCTTCATCAGCTAAGGATTCTTCTCGTTTTAATTCAGCACGTGTACCTTCTTTTGTTGCCTGCTGGGTGGCTGAAGGTTTTGCTAGTGCTTGTTTAGGTGGTTCAAATTTTGCAACTTTGTCTTTTAGATGAGCGGCATTCCCAGCTCTCACTGTACCCTTGTCTTCATGGGTTTTTGAGGCTGTGGGATACTGACGCTTAGTCAGGGTCAATACTTGTCCTTGTAGGACTGGAATCTCATCCGCGAGAGATCCCTGTTTTTTGAGTGCGTCTTGCAAGTCTCTTCTCAGGGAATTTATCTGCCTGCTTTGCTTTCTCTGAGCTTGCTTCCACATTTTTATTGCATTGTGAAGCACTATGAACTTCTTTGCTTTAGCCACAGTTACTTGTTTCAGTTTCTGGACCTTCTTGTGCTCCCTTTTGTGCTGCGTCACCTGGGTTCTAAGCTTGGATTGTAGCGTTGCTTTGGTGATGCTCAGGGTAGCCTTCAGTTTCTCATGCTGCTTTGCGGGGACATACTGGGTCATCAGACGTTCCTACAGCACTTGAATTTCTTTAACAGCCTGCAGATTGTCATCCTGCAGAGTTCGCTGCTTCTCCTCTGCCTTCTTGAGGTGCGTACGCAGACCTTGCAGTTGGTTCTGCAGTCGGTGCTCTGCTTCAAACTTCTCACCTTTAAAAAGTCTATTTATTTCTTTAAGCTCGTGCAGCTTTTCATTTTTTTCCTTGACGTCGTTTGTCAAATTTAAATTTTATTCTTTGAGTTTTACGTTTTTTCTTTGTAATCTTAAATGTTCTCCTTTTTCAGTCTCTGTATTATTCAGGGCCTATTTGCAGTCCTCCTTCCATTTACGCACATCTGCTTTGAGACTGACAGTCTCCTGGCGTGAGACATCCTTCTCTAGGTTGAGGGTCTGAAGCTCCTTCTGGGAGACTTGGAGATTTGTATTAAGATTGGCAATAGTTTATTTAGCAATGTCCAGCTCCTCAGTGAGACTGTGTAGTTCCTTTCAAGAAACTTCCAGGTCTGTGCGGCAGCTGTTGGTCTCATGATGTGAGGCATCCAGTGCTCTGCGGAGTGTATGAACCTCTTTCTGAGATACGTCCACCTCTATCCGGACACTGTTGACCTCCTGTCGTGAGGCATTCAACTCTATGCGAAGAGTTTGAACCTCTTGCTGGAAGACTGTCATCTGCTTCAGTGCCTCCTCATACTTCCGCTTTAGCGTAGCCACCAATTTATCAGATTGGCTCTGCTTTTCATTCATGGCGGAAATAGTAGCCTTTGCAGTATCTAGCTCAGTCTTGAGATCGTCCAATTCTGTCCTGGCTGCAGAGTACATTGCAAGCACATATTCCGATAGCTTCACGTTATTTTTCTGTAGCTATGTGTAACCATCTTCCTTTTGTTTCAATTGTTCACGGAGCATATCACAGTCATGCCTGGCATTTTTCAGGGCATCTTCAGGGTTCGTCAAGGATGGTCACTCACAGGTTCCGGCTCCACTTCCCTGGGATGGTTGGTTGAGGGTTCCTCACTGTTGGCACCGGACAGACACTTCTTTGGGGTACACGACTTCTGCCTTGGGCCCTCTGGATATTCAGTTACCCGCAGGACGAATTCTCCATTTTCACTAGGCTGCAGGGCAACTCGGTCCCCCTTTTCCTCCACAGGATCTGCGGACGTGTCTGTTCCTTCCACGATAAGTGAAGAACCGCTTTTCTTTTTCCGCCTTTTTGATTTGGATGACACCATCCCTTCAGGGATAATGGGGTCTCCATCTTCATTTGAAATTTTAGCAGCGTCACTGGATCCACCCGGCTTTTCTTGCAACTGTAATAGCTGACGGAAATATTCAGTGATCCACTGCTCCCGCTCTGTCTCCTGCTGATCATATTCGTCATCAAAGGGAGCGGTCTTTTCTGTTCGTGCCGAGTTCAGGCACCCCCACCATTCTTGGGGTGTTTTGTGGGTGTGACTCGGTTCTGGTTCCCCATAAGAGATGTCTTCCTCTTTATTGGACTGGAAGGGCCACTCTTCCGTGGGGTAGGGTTCATTACAGGAACGCTGCATCTTGTCCTCCATTTTTAGGCTATCAGGTATAATTTTCTTCCTGACCTCAGGAGGCGCTATTGCAGCTGTTGCCACTGTATTTGCTAGAACCCCCAATTGTGGTAGTCCTACAGATGGCATATTTTGCTTGTAGAGGTTGTAGTTCTCACAGGCATCTCTGTAGACTTTTCTTTCTTGGGTAATTTTTTTTTTTTTTCAATATCAGCAGCACTGTGCATGCATTTTCTCTTATCAGGTATACAAGATGTGCAGTTGCTAGGTAAAAAAAGTCTATTTGCTTTACAGCATTTACTTGCTAGGTTAAGCTCTCATTAGGTATGCTGAATGTGTAGTTGCTAGGTAAAAACTTCTGTTTGCTTTACACCATTTACTTGCTAGGCACAATCTCTCCGCTTCAGCAACAGAATTTGGTTTTCTGCCTGAGTTCAGTAATTTTCTGTCTCATCTTTCGGTATTATGGCATTCACACTTTGGGTTTTGCTCCCAAGATATATATAGGCAGACTTTTTTACTTGCAGAAAAAAAAACATTCTTTGCAGTGGACTATTTCTTTCATTCCCGGCAGGGTGACTCAACACTCAGCAATTGGCTTTTGAAATACCTTTTACACAGTTCAGTAATCCCTTTTTCCCCTATAGGGCAATTTTACACTCAGCATTTGTTTGCTAAAAATTCCCCTGCTTCAGCACAGTCTTGTATCAATTTTCCCACTTTTCTGCATATACTCCATTCACAGCTGTTAGCCCTATGCGGTGTGGCAACCTTTATTTGCAAAATCAGTACCACTCATGGGTCACCATCTGTATTCACTGCTTCAGCGAAACTTTTTGAAAACAACAAACACCTATCCCTTTTTAAGGGCTGACTCACTTCTTGAACCCTGACTATGGCTGAAAGGCAATACCCCTATTTCAATGACCATATTACACTTTGTGATAGGCAAATAAGTTTTAGCTGTTTCAGCAGTCTCTCTCCTCTTGGGATTGGGGCAAAGAGTCCATCTGTGGTTTTGTAAGTTTCAGTGGTGTATATCCCTTTAACTCTGATCTCTGCTGAATGAGGTTTTTTTTTCTAAGTTGCTCAGACTTGTTTGTAGGCAAAAAGCATAAAAAAAATTTAACATAAAAATCTCCGGTCCTTTTTAACTTCAAAGACACCTCTCATCTCACTTTGGACACCATATGTAGATGGACGTTCACAGAGGTACACAATTGGAGACTTTTATAAGGTGAAATTATAATAAGGCTTTATTGTGCCTTTTCCTTTTCATTAGGAAATCCATCCAAACACAGGGGGGGGGGGAACAAAGCTTCTATTCACTTGGGAGTATTTCTAGTGAAACACTATACAATAATTCACATCTCCCTTAGTCAAGCATTTCTCCCAGCCCCAAACACATAGCATGAAATAAGCAGATATAAGAAGTCTCTTAAGAATGAAAGTCTTATCTGTTTCTTGGAGGGAAAATCTTCTCAGTTCCTGGTTCAGCTCCCTTCTCTCAGGGTGTGTCAGCTTCAGGTTTAGTAGTTTTCCTTGTGTCTTGAAATCAGCTCTGCTGTGTCTTCTGGCAGAGCTCAAGACATGGTCAGCTCCAGAGGTCTGTGTTCTCTTAGTCAGTCTCTCCTGGGAGTGAGCTCACAAGTGAGCTAAGGAGTCACTTCCTGTCTCAACAGACAGGCTTTTGAAAGCAATCTAAATCAGGCAGGTGGTGTTTATTAATTGACTACCGGCAGTTAACCACCACACTGCTAGATTAAAGGCACATTACCTGAACAGGGATTACTCCCCTGTTACAGTATCCCTGAACTGGTAGAGTGCTATAAGGTCAGTCGTAACCCATGGAAGGTGGGCCCCCGTATCCTTATTTTGCGTAGTGGAGCATGGGTATAGCAGAGTTTTAAGAACTCGGATTGGAAATAGTCGAGCGCAGAATCAGGGTCGGGAATTAAATTGATTCTGTGCCATGGGCAGTTGGTAAGGTCATCCAGAAACTGTTGTGGGTTAAAGTTTCTAAATGTTCTAGTGAGGAGAACTTTAGTGCTTGAATGGGGCGGTTTTATTTTCCTTACACAGCACACTATTGCATGGTCACTGAAAATATCAGGAAGGATGCCAGAGGATTGGATTCTGCACGGCTTGAGGAGAGAATCCAGTCTATCAAGGAATGGTTATGCGATTTCAGGTTTATCCGTGTGGGTTGGGAAATGAGTTGTGATAGGTTAAGTGACTTGAGTTGTATCTGGATTTTGTGGTTTTTAGGGTCAAGCCAATTGAAGTTGAAATCCCCAAGAACTAGCAGCTCACTCTTCTCATTCAGAGAGGAAATGGAGCCATAAAATTGGGTGATATCAGTCAGGGATTGAAGAGGGGCTTTAGGGGGGCGGTAGATGCCAGCAAGCAAGATGGGCTTAGAAAAGGGGAGGCAGATTTTGCCAACTAGAATTTCAAAAGAGGGTGGGCTTGGGGGGCAATTTAACAGTTTAAGGTGTCTGCAATATAAAATAACACCCCACCTCCTCTCTTTGACCTATCTCTCCTAGAAATTGAGTATCCCTGAATGGCGATATTTGCATTGGCGGTTTTAGGGGTTAGCCATGTTTCTTTAAGAACGATGGCTTTGGGTTTATGCATAAAGCACCATGCCCTTAGTTCGTCCTGTTTGGGCAGCGATCTCTGGATATTTATATGGGCGACAAATAGCCCTTTTTGGAATTTAAAGGTGGAATTCTCAGGGGTATGGGACAGAGATGAAATGGGAGGACCTGGGTTTGGTTCAATATCACCTGCTAAAGAGAGTAATAGTATGAGTAGAAATTTGGGAATCTACAAGGGGGAATACAATAGGACCATATTTGATCAACCACGTCATCAAGGGGGTTGGACAGGATTTAAATGTCCTGTCCAACCACCTTGATGATGTAGATGACCGAATATGGTCCAACAGTGTTATCCCTCATAACGTAGAGGCAATGAGCCTCATTAAGCGGCAGAACAGACCAGCAGCTTTGGCATCCTATTGGCCCATGTGACACATGACATTTAAACTTGAAGGAGAGATAACGGCACCCCATTTGGAGGTCTGTATCTCTGGAAGCAGGGGGGGGGGGCGAACTTGAACTTAAGGAGGTTCCGCTCCCAAAGCCCCATGCTTCAATTCTATGTAAAAAAAATAATAAAAAGTGCATGAATTGGTCTTGTAAGAGCTGCTTCAGCTAGACTGTTACTCTCTGCGCAACACTTGCTGGCTGGGTAGGATTAATCCTGCAGTGGTCAAATTCAGAAGGTAGGAACCCCCGCAGGATTAATCCTCCCAGGCTGCTTCCTGTTTTTGGGACCGTGGTCGCACACGGCTGCAATGCGAGGACAGGAAGTCTGGTTACATCTGTATTATTGAGCAAATGTAAATTGTTTTCTTCGTGAGAAGTTCAGGGAGGTATAATATTATAATAGTATGCAGGACAATAGCATTTGTAAATGGTACATTTTTATTTATCTTCTTATCAGTTAGATCTGCTGGATTTCAGGTGTTATTAAATAAAGAGATGAACGTCCTATGTAAGAAACTAAAATGTGAAGCTGCATACATTTGTCTCGCAGAAAATAGATACAAAAGAATAGTTTGACACCAGGTTGTGGAGCATATTATCTATATCTAATTACATACAGCTTTAAAAAAAAAAATACTGTACAGCCACCAGTACAAAGACAAAAAATTACTAAGATAGTGGTTTGAATCAAACAATGTACATCTTATACTATATTAGTGAAAGCACTGTATGCCTGCCTGCCTGCCTGCCTGGATGTCCGGTGTCCCTAGGGGAAATCTCATTGGTCCCTTGGCCCGCCCCGCACACCTCTCATTGGCCTGAGGCAGAGTGACGGGCCAAAGGACACACAGGGACACACACACACACACACAGGGACACCCACACACACACACACGGACGGGGACACACACACACAATCCCCTCCCGGTGCCCCTCACTCTCCCCCGTCAGCTGGACCGCACCTCAACTTCCACACACCCCCACCCTCCCTGTGCCCGAACTTACCCGGAGTCCCGTGTACACACACACACACAAACATTCCCACCCCCCCCAAGCTCACACACACCTCACCCCCCCCCCCAAGCTCATCCCCCCCCAAGCTCACACCCCCCCACCCCCCCAAGCTCACACCCCGGTGCCGCTACAGTCAGCGGGGGAGCGGAGAGAGCGCCCGGGACACACGCGGGGGAGCGGCCACAACACGCGGCCTCCCGCCTCACATCCACGTGGGAGCGGCCGGATGAGTGAGGCAGCGGCCCGATCAGTGAGGCAGCGGCAGGATGAGTGAGGCAGCGGCAGGACGGGTGAGCTCCCCCCCCCCCCCCTCCACATGCTACGTGCTGCTCTTGCCCCTCCGCTCCCGGCTCCCCCCTGTCACCTCGTGACAGGCCGCGGGACGTGAGATGGGAGGGGGGATGCTCCTCCGCACCCGGCTCCCCCCTGTCACCGCGTGACAGGCCGCGGGACGTGAGATGGGAGGGGGGATGCCCCTCCGGTCCCGGCTCCCCCCTGTCACCGCGTGACAGGCCGCGGGACGTGAGATGGGAGGGGGGATGCCCCTCCGGTCCCGGCTCCCCCCGTCACCGCGTGACAGGCCGCGGGACGTGAGATGGGAGGGGGGATGCCCCTCCGGTCCCCGCTTCACCTTCTCCCCACCGTTGTCCCCGCTGCCTGCGCAGGAGGAGGGGGGGGGAGCGGGTGTTGGTGCTGGTGTGTGTAATTGTGTGAGACTGTGTGTGAGTGTCTGTGACTGTGTGTAAGTGTGTGTAAGTGTCTGTGACTGTGTGTGACTGTGTGTAACTGTGTGTGACAGTGTGTGTAAGTGTTTCACAGTGTGAGAGTGTGTGAGTGTGTGTAAGTCTGTGTAAGTGTCTATGACTGTGTGAAACTGTTTGAAACTGTGAAAGTGTGTGTAAGTGTGTGTGACTGTGTGTGAGTGTGTGTAACTGTCTGTGATTGTCTGTAACTGTGTGTGTGTGTGTGTGTGTGGTGCACTGTGCAGTGTGAGCAATGAGCAGTGTGTCAGTGTGTGCAGTGTGAGCAATGACCACTGTGTGTGCAGTGTGAGCAGTGTGTGTGCAGTGTGCAGTGTGTGTCAGTGTGAGCAGTGTGTGTGCAGTGTGTGCAGTGTGAGCAATGAGCAGTGTGTCAGTGTGTGCAGTGTGACCAATGAGCAGTGTGTGTGCAGTATGCAGTGTGTGTCAGTCTGAGCAGTGTGTGTGCAGTGTGCAGTGTGACCATTGCGCAGTGTGTGTGCAATATGCAGTGTGTGTAGTGTGAGCAGTGTGTGTGCAGTGTGCAGTGTGTCAGTGTGAGCAATGAGCTGTGTATGTGTGTGTGTGCAGTGTGAGCAGTGAGCAGTGTGTGTGCAGTGTGCAGTGTGTGTCAGTGTGACCACTGTGTGTGCAGTGTGCAGTGTGTGTCACTGTGAGCTGTGTGTGCGCAGTGTGCGTCAGTGCGACCAATGAGCAGTGTGTGTGCAGTGTGCAGTGTGTGTGTGCAGTGTGCAGTGTGAACAATGAGCAGTGTGTGTCAGTGTGAGCACGGTTCACATCCCGGGCAACGCCGGGTCTCTCAGCTAGTTCATCATAAAATAGTCACCCTAATCTCTGTTTGTTAAAAGAGGGAGCAAATTATTTTTCTATTGGCGTCAATTTGCTCCCACTCCATACAGTATGTATGAGACTTATTATCTGAGCTTCTTATACAATATAATAAAGTGTGTCGGTGGAGTATATGGCACTGAATAAGGCTGCACTTACAGTACTGGCTACAGCGACGGTGACGTCACCGTTGCTCTAGCGAAAGTTGCACTCTGGTGTGCGATGTTGCTGGCGGTAATGGGCTATGTGATTGGCTGCTGCCAGTAACGTGGTGTGGCTGTCTCTGTAAATCTCAAAATCTTTTGACTACAACGATTTTTGTCGCTGTGATGTCACACGTTGCTGTCGCCATCGCGCCCACTATGGGCCGTCGCTACGGACTGCTTTGAGTAGCTTTGCGCACACGCCGTCGCTGTAGCCAGGACTATAAGTGCAGCCTAAAAGAGATTAATACCACCTCAGACTACTCCATTATAATGACTCAAACTTTGCATTACATTACAAATATATTATTGCTAAAAGCCACTCCCCCCATATCTGCTCCAAACTCCCTGCCCAAATCACTTACTAATGCAAGTGGAGCATAATTGACACAAAGCACCTTCAAATATTGATGCAAATGTGATGTGTACAGTAGTTAAAATAATGCAATTTGTGTAATTTTATTTTTTAAATACTCCAACTTTTCTCCAATTGCAATGCTTGATACATATCTATACATACACTGGCGACACACTTTATTCGAGCTCGGCTAGTCCCGCGAATTCGGGTATACTCGGGTATATTGAGGTTTGTGACTGTTTTCTGCCCGAGTGCATTGCGTTATTTTCCAGGCAGGGATTGAAGCATGTTATTCCCGCTGGCTGCAATACTGCACAGTATATATATATATATATATACTGCATTACAATTCATGAATTTATGCCATCTGGTGGACACGCAAAGCATTGCAGCCTATTAAATCCTAATCATTATCATTTAACAGATCAGCCGCCCGTCAGCCAGGCATGAACCATGGCTGGGAAGGCAAACGCAACGGGGCTTGTCAGAGGTGAGGAGCGGCGCATTCCAGGTATCTGCCAGGTACATACTGGGTATTTGCTCGAATAAAGTGTGTCGCAGCAGTATGTAAAAATATATTGGTTTTACTGTGGTGTATCGTTTACAAATGAAACTACAATTTGTTCCTCAAGCCAAGAAGTATATCTCTATCACATACCGGTGTAATTTTCGACATCGATTGTGTCTTTATCAAATCCCAAATGAGTAACGAAATGAACATGTCTCTATTAATACAGAGATTTTCCTTTTAAAAGCAAAATTTTTTGATCATAGATTTTTCTTCTTAAAATAGTCTCTCTATAATAGTACCTAATTCTTTAAAAACATTGGTAACATTTTTGTTACACAAATTCAATTATTTAGAAGTGAAATTTGTTGAAAGTGACAAGTTAAAATGTATACCATGCACGCAAAATTAAGCTTTGCATGGCATATCTTGGTCTCTTATGAAAATAAATGTGAAAACTCCAGAGATTTCCCCTGGTTTTAATAAAATCTCTACACGTGCCATCTTTGTATTTTTCTTACAACAATTGCACATTACATTTTCCATGTGGAAGCTTGTACAAACTAGGCTTTATTATGTGACCACAGAGGAAATAGAAACATATTCATTAAAAAAATAATTTGACTTGAAATCTATATCTATATTTTTGAAAACATTGTATGTCCCTGTGTCTAGGGGCAATCACATTGGACCTTTGGCCCGTCACTCCACCTCAGGCCAATGAGATGTCTCCCTTGGCCAACCCGCCCCCGCACACCTCTCATTGGCCGGTGTGGTCTAACAGTATATACACACACATATGTCTCACCCCTCTGGATTGCTCGCCCCCCCACGGCTCTCATTGGCCAGTGCACTCTAACCCAGGGGTCCCCAACCCCTGGCCACACTGCTGCTGCTGCTGCCTGAGGTGAGGAATTGCTACTGCTGGAGGGGGTGGGGTGTTTTACCCCCCCCTCCAGCTCCGTTTTTGACCCCTCCCCCAGTTCCATTTTGTACCCCCTCCAACTCCGTTTTTGACCCCCCAGGTCCGTTTTTGACCCCTCCCCCAGCTCCGTTTTTGACCCCTCCCCCAGCTCCGTTTTTGACCCTCCCCCAGTTCCGTTTTTGACCCCCTCCAACTCTGTTTTTGACCCCCCCAGCTCCGTTTTTGACCCCTCCCCCAGCTCCGTTTTTGACCCCTCCCCCAGCTCTGTTTTTGACCCCTCCCCAGCTCTGTTTTTCACCCCTCACCCAGCTCCGTTTTTCACTCGTCCCCCAGCTCCGTTTTTCACCCCTCCCCACCCCCCCCCCGACATACACAGTGACAGACACACTGACACACACAGTGACAGACACACTGACACACAGTGACAGACACACACACACACACAGTGACAGACACACTGACACACACAGGGACAGACACACTGACACACACAATGACACACACAGGGACAGACACAGGGACAGACACACTGACATACACACAGGGACAGACACACTGACACACACAGGGACAGAAACAATGACACACACAGGGACAGTCACACAGTGACACCCCCCTTGCCTCCTGCCTCCCCCCGCCCCTGCCTTCCCCCCCTCCCCTGCCTTCCCCTTGCCCCTGCCTTCACCCCCCCACCCCTGCCTTCACCCCCACCCCCCTGCATTCACCCCTGCCCCTGCCTCCCCCCGCCCCTGCCTTTCACCCCCCTCCCGCCCCTGCCTTTCAACCCTACGCACCGTCATCACTGACTAGCCACTGCACCCACTCACCACCCACCCGGCGCCTCCCACCTCACACTCACCCGCCACACTCACACCCCTACGCACTGACATCACTGACCAGCTGCCGCACGCACTCACCAGACACCCGCCGCCTTACTCCCGCTCACACCCTAGCGGGACTCCCACCCACAGCCAGCACTCCACTACCCACCCGCCACCCGTAATGAACATCCACCCGATGCCTCACACTCACTCACACCCTAGCAGGACACACCTCACATTTTTGCATCACTTATGTCACCAAAATATACATTGTACTGTGGTTTGTTTACAATAAACCATTTTTAAACAACAATATCGTATTACATTTTCTTCCATGTTTCTTTTCAACTATTTATAAATAATAATACCTATTATGGATTTACATCCCGGGCAACGCCGGGTATATCAGCTAGTCTTCATATAAATAAGAGCGGGCAAAATTAATAACTCAACAAAAAAATGAACGTGCCTCTATATTTTTATAAATATCATTTTCAGGTGTAATTTCTTATCTTCCACAAGAAATGAGTTGAAGAGCAATGTAAACTATAGGGTGATTTGTTTATAAAAATAAAAAAAAAGAGTATACTGTATTGCTAATACAAAATACAGCAGTTTAATAATACTATATTGTTCAGAGTTTGCAGCTTTAATCAAACAAATAATTATGAAAGGAAACACAGATGTAAATGATCTGTCTCACAGAGTGCAAATATTTGTTCATAGAAAAAATGGCACTCCAGTAGATTTGTAGAAAAAGTACTACAACATTTTATTAGCGAATATAACAAAAACATCCTCAATGTTTTGGTCCCTGCATGGACCTTTCTAAAGATCTTGGTGCTTAACCAGGTGAGAAAGAAAGAAACAAGCAAATATAACCAATGCACCAGGGATCAAACAATCATTATGAAAATATACATGTATTTATTAATTAAGACGAAAGTAGCATCTCAGAATAGGCACTATCAGATGTCGCTTTTTCCTCCGCAATATCACAAAGATACGCCCTTTCCTCTGTTACTCAACTGCCAAAACTCTGACTCAGGCCCTCATTCTCTCACGTCTCGATTACTGCAACCTCCTGCTGTCCGGCCTTCCTACCTCTCACCTGTCTCCCCTACAATCTATCCTAAACACTGCTGCCAGAATCACTCTACTCTTTCCTAAATCTGTCTCAGCGTCTCCCCTGCTGAAATCCCTCTCCTGGCTTCCGATTAAATCGCGTATCTCACACTCAATTCTACTGCTCACTTTTAAAGCTTTACATTCTTCTGCCCCTCATTACATCTCAGCCCTAATTTCTCGCTATGCACCATCACGACTCTTGCGTTCTTTTCAAGGATGTCTTCTTTCTACCCCCTTTGTATCTAAAGCTCTCTCCCGCCTTAAACCTTTCTCACTTTCTGCCCCACACCTCTGGAATGCCCTTCCCCTCAGTACCCGACTAGCCCCCTCGCTATCCACCTTTAAGACCCACCTTAAGACACATCTACTTAAAGAAGCATATGAGTAGCACTGGATAATCATGGACACATGACACAAAGCTTGGCCCCCTGCAGACGCACTTACTAGTATTCCCTCCTACTGTCTCTGTACGTTCTCCCTACCTACCAATTAGATTGTAAGCTCCTCGGAGCAGGGACTCCTTCCTTAATGTTACTTTTACAGTATGTCTGAAGCACTTATTCTTATGATCTGTTATTTATATTTGTTATTTATATGACATGTATTATTACTGTGAAGCGCTATGTACATTTTATGGCGCTATACAAATAAAGACATACATACATACATACATAATGTAATAAAAACAATTGGTATTGGACATTACAGGACTTAAATACAAGACCTCATATAACTTGAATCAGTCATGTAAATATAATTTGACAATACAGTATATTCAAATGACAATGTGATATGTCCTCTTTGAATGGGAAAACAGATGAGTCATAATATAGCAGCATAAACAAGTGCAGCCTTTTTCACCCATATTACTACAACCACATAGAGATCACAATATCAAATGTGTCCCAATTCAAGGTCCTGATGACTGTGAGGGACACACATCTCGGTGATTCAATTCATCTTTTGCTGGATCTTTGGATCACCATTTTTTTTTAGAGGGAATGGGCTAGAGTCAGCTCTGGACTGGTAATGTATATGTAACCCTTTTATCCTACCTCCCCCCCCCCTAGATGAGATGGGGGGTATGCTCCTTGCTGGTTTCCTCAAGCGGTCTGGGTGCTGCAACCTGCTGGCAACAGGAGGGCTGAGGGCTCCGCGGTGGTGTGGTGGATAGCCAGGACAGGGAACTGGAGGACAGATTACCTTGATCTCTGATGGTGCAGTGCCTCCAGCCAATGAGGATCTCCTGATGATCTTCAGGGGATGGACCCCCACTGACATTCCTTCATACCCAGATACATGAATCCACACAACAATGTCTTTCTCTATTTTATTCAGCCATCAGCTCCAGCTCAGAGAATACACAGTCCTGTACTTCCATAACTGCATACATGTCACTTAGAACAGATCCCTGTCTAATTAGTAGATTTCCCTCCCCTTCCCCATCCCAGGCATGGGAGGAGAACGGAGAGACCCTCTTGCCTGTCTGACTTCTTCTTCAGATCCTCTCTCACTCTCTCTCTGAACTAACTAATTTTAGGAGGCATGACCCAATTTGAACATCCTCGAGGAGTGTCTCTAACTCTGACTCATTACAAGCCAGAGCCGGATACAGATTGGCCCACACACAGCAGGGGGCGTTTCAACCAATATCCACCCCTTAGATTGACAGCCTCAGAGTTGCAAGGCCCGCCCTCGAATATTGATTCTACATTCAAGGCTGAAATACACATACAGGCCTAATAATGGATTTAACCTTTCCACTGCCTGCACTAACAGGACTGACAGAGGAAAGGCCCAGAAACAGAAGTAACTACCGGGAGGCTATGTTACATATATATTACCTAATTAATAGAGAATAATTACAAAATTCATATGACATTCATCTAGGTGTGAAAAAGAACTCCTCCACTATTTTCTCTAATTCTCTATACAAACATCATTCATATTATTGGCTGGTGCGAGTGCAGTAAAACAGATCCAAAGTACTTTGGTAAATTGATTTAAGAAAGCCATATAAATATATTAGAAATAAACAAGTCTGGATTGTTTAAATCTGAAACCCCTGAAATTGAGCAAATTTAGCAACAGTCACTGACATGTATGCTGAGGTTAACACAGATACCCAGCAAGCTCAAACTCCCCCACCCACCACAAAGTGAATATATATTTATGTCAACCAGAGAGCTACTGAGCGTGGCAATTGTATATAACAAGAGACAGGGGGTGCCCAATGCTGCATCCAATTGACAAAACATATAAAGTAAAATACTTCAATAATAATAATTGGTTATTTAGTTAACCCTTTGGCCAAAGGCGTCATAAGCCTGCATACCAACGTCAAGGTATAACCAAAATAATGCAGGTCCTACACTACACTGTGAAACCTTTCCTTTTACCTCTGTGAGAGGGGAAAAAACCTTTATCCTTGAATCACAGCAGTGTACCACTTTTTCTTCCCCCACCGGATTCTACTTCCTGTATCTGACTAAGCTGGGAGCACAATACCTCCGGACATCAAACAGCATTGTCGTGAGTAATTGGATTTGATCATATTTTCTTTATAAACTTTTATTCTCAAGACTGACTAAATATTTCTTTAGTCTAACTTCAAGAAGTGTTATCTTTATGTCGTTAGGGGACCTGGATCTGCTACTTTCATAGCATTTCTTAGACATCCCCTTTTGGTGAAATTATTCAGATTCACATCTGATTTGGGAGTATTATTGACTATTCATACAGTACATTCAACTTCCCTATGCTGATCCGGAAAGACAATTATAATGTTACAATCTATACACTAAACACATGTTTTATATTGTGACGGTGCTCGTCTCCAATCCGGAAGCAGACCAGCAGGGCGGAGGTAGGGATGCAGAATAACCGACCAGAGCCCAGGGACAGAGTCCTGTTAGAGTATCCATAGTCGGCATGAGGTCAGGGCTGGCGGCAGTGGTGCAGAGTCCAGGGAATAGGCAAAAGGTCAGGGAAGGCGGCAGTGGAGCACAGTCTAGGCAACAGGCAAAAGGTCATGGCAGGCAGAAAGCAGTGAGGTCTGGGTCACATATTAATGAAGATATATTGATACCACTTGTGAACTCTAGAACACTGGCATTTGTACCTTGATTCTTTTTTTCTCCTTTATATATTTATATATTATAACCAGAAAAAAGGAGGTTAGGGAATGATCAACTGAACCATACTAATTGAAATGATAAATAAATGAATGGCAAATCAGAGTCGATATTTGTAAAGTCGGTGCAAACTGTGAACTGAAAAGTGAATCAGTGAAAATAAAGAGTACAAAGTGATTGTACACCGAAGAAAATTCACTTAAAAGCACACCACTAGTTAACTAGCTGAAACCCCTGAAATTGAGCAAATTTAGCAACAGTCACTGATATGTATGCTGAGCCTGAACTGAAATAAAACAAAATCTAATTTGTTTCTACAATATTTGCCCCTTCCTTCTCCTGCCTCCATCTCATGTTGGCATGGGCAGGGAAAGGAATGGTGGTAATGTGTGCATGGCGTGGAAGCAAAGAGGGAGGCAGAGAGAGACAAATGTCGCTGGTTGTGTACCATCGTCTTACTTGTCCCATCTCTACTAGTATTACATACCAGTCAATGGGTTCCAGTTGGGTAGAACAAAAATTATCCATTATCCATTATCTGTGTTGGTGGTTATAATATATGAAAATAAATAGTACAAAGTGATTGTACCCCGAAGAAAATTCACTTAAATGCACACGACTAGTTAAGATATAACCTTTATTATATTACTTAAAACATATATTACCGAATGTGTATATAACGGTGTTAAAAAGAAATTAAATCAAATAACGAATGCACCAGAGTCTCCTCTCATATATAAACACTCCTACTAAATAATAATAGTAGGGTGATGGGGACTGAATGGTGCAATCAGCCAGGGTAAAAACGCCCTGGTGCGCCGTGGCTTGGCTAGAGGGGCGCCACGATTTCAACCGGACAGGCCAATAATTCTGATGCCTGTCCGGTTGAAAATTTGTGGGCAGCCGTCAGCAAGCCAAGCGGCGGATGTGGCCCGTTCTGTAGTGTGGTGTGCAGGCAATCGCGTATGGGGAGGGAGGGGGGGCGAGCACGTGTGGGTGGGGGGCAAGCACGTGTGGGTGGGGGGCGAGCCTGTGTGGGTGGGGAGCGAGCCCGTGTGGGTTGGGGGCGAGCCTATGTGGGCAGGGGCGAGCCCGTGTGGGCAGGGCTGCGAGCCCGTGAGGGCAGGGGCGCGAGCCCGTGTGGGCAAGGGAAGAGCGCATGTGGAGGGTGGCGTGCATGGTAGATGTATGCTGGTCTGAGCCAGCAGGTACTAACGACCACGGAGACAGTCATCCTGCACTTGTGCCAGCAGCTACTAACGAGGATGCAGACAGGAGTGAACAGCGGGGGTAGAGTCAGAGGTAAGCTAAAGACACATTTTTTTCTGTGGGTGGGGGGGGCGGGAGGTTGGGGCATGGGGGCCAGCCTGGGGACCAGCCTGGGGAAATAAAAATGATGGTGGGGGGGAATAAGATGGGGCATGGGGGCCAGCCTGGGGAGATAAAAATGATGGGGGGGGAGGAATAATATTCGGCACGGGGGCCAGCCTGGGGAGATAAAAATGACGTGGGGGGAAATAAGATGGGGAATGGGGGACAGCCTGGGGAGGTAAAAATGATGGGGGCGGGGGGGGAATAAGATGGGGTCCAGTCTGGGGAGATAAAAATCATGGGGGGGGGAATAAGATGGGGTCCAGTCTGGGGAGATAAAAATGATGGGGGGGGATAAGAAGGGGCATGGGGGCCAGCCTAGGGAGATGAAAATGATGGGGGGGGGAGAAAAGATGGGTCATGGGGGCCAGCCTGGGGAGATAAAAATGATGGGGGGGGAGGAATAATATTCGGCACGGGGGCCAGCCTGGGGAGATAAAAATGACGTGGGGGGAAATAAGATGGGGAATGGGGGACAGCCTGGGGAGGTAAAAATGATGGGGGCGGGGGGGGAATAAGATGGGGTCCAGTCTGGGGAGATAAAAATCATGGGGGGGGAATAAGATGGGGTCCAGTCTGGGGAGATAAAAATGATGGGGGGGGGATAAGAAGGGGCATGGGGGCCAGCCTAGGGAGATGAAAATGATGGGGGGGGAGAAAAGATGGGGCAGTGATGGGGGGCAAGGATGAGCTGAGATGATGGGGGCCAGGATGAGCTGAGGAGATGATGATAGGGGGGCCAGGATGAGCTGTGGTGATGATGGGGGGAGGTGGGGGTATATTTTGTATTGGGGAGGTGGGGGAAAATGTATAATGTATTTGGGGGATGCAGGGGTATTTTTTATATGTATTCGGGGGTGTGGGGGTCTAGTATTGTGTTCAGTATTTTTGGACAAGCAACCTAGCAACCATAGGCACGTTGTATAGTGCCAGGCGCGCGCTACGCCGTGCGAGCATGCAGAATTTTAGTCAGCCTTTCTATAATGGCGCAGCGGGCGCACGGCAGGGAGCGGGAAGCCGACAGACAGCGGCAAAGACGGGGAATAGATTATTTTGCGCTCAAATGTGTGTGTGTGTGTGTGTGTGTGTGTGTGCGTGCGTGCGTGTGTGTGTGTGTGTGTGTGTGTGTGTTAATGATTGCACAAATAAAATAAAAAAAATTTATTAAACTTTTTTTTTTCTTTAAAAAAATCTTATTTAGGGCTTTTTTCACACACACACACACACACACACACACACACACACACACACACACACACACACACACACACACACACACACACACACACACACACACACACACACACACACACACACACACACACACACACACACACACACACACCCTTCCGATCCCGGCTCTATAACAGGGAAAAGCCTGTGGCACGTGCACGCGTGTTCGCATAGGCATGCACGGCCGCATGCAGTATAGAACGGGCCCTAAATGCAGCGCTTGCTCCGCGGGAAACCAAAAAAGCGATGGGCAGCAACCGAACCGGACCGTTTGCGCGTTCCATGTACGGTTTTGGAGCCACCTCTCTCCCTCTCACCGACTGTGGGCAGCGGCAGCAAGAGGAGTTCCCTGCGCTGTCTCCTGGGGGGGGGATAATTTGTTTTATGAGGAGCTCCGCATAACTGCAGTGACCGAATGATGTGAGCGCGATGCTGCCGGTGCCAGGGAGCTATTGCCGGGGCTTCCATGCGGCTTGTGTTTCATATCTCTACCACCCGTCACTTGTCTGCCTGTGTGTACATAGGGGGGAGGGGTGCAGGCTGTGTGAGAGTGTGAGCGTCTGTGTGAGCGTCAGTGAGTGTGAGTCTGAGTGTGAGAGTCTGTGTGAGTGAGAGTCTGTGTGAGTGAGTGTGAGTGTGCGTGTGCGTGTGAGTGAGTGTGAGTGTGCGTGTGCGTGTGAGTGTGAGTGTGTGTGTGTGTGTGTGTGTGTGTGTGTGTGTGTGTGTGTGTGTGTGTGTGTGTGTGTGTGTGGGTGTGTGTGTGTGTCTGTCTGTCTGTGTGAGAGTGTGACAGTCTGTGTGAGAGAGACACCAACTCCGCACTGCAACTGGTAGGTATGTATATTCAATTTTGTTTTTACTTTGGGCGCTGCGGAAAAATCCTGATCGCCTTGGGGAGCCTTGAACCGAAAAAGTTTGGGAACCACTGAGCTATAACACTATCCATGAGCTGAGAAACGCTTTATTAAAACAGCTCCATAACGGAGACTGATGACAACATTACGTGCCCAACGCATGTTTCCCTCCAGCTATGGAGCTTCGTCAGGGTCAATTTTGCAGTGGAGGGTGAGCGGAGCTAATTTATACCCTCCCGTCTCCATAGAAAGGCTATAAACAATCCGTCATTGCGCATGCGCACAAGAGCGTATTCGAGACCAAATACGAACATTAAATCACAAGAGTAAAAAAGACCCACATGATTAGTGCTGCAGTTACCTTAATGGACACCCTATAGCCATTGCCAGTATAATCGTGATGGTCAACATCTGTTACCACCCGAAGCTAATCCGGTAGCGCTACTGCGCATGTGTGGAGAGATAGGATCTATACTTGATGCCACTTTTAGTCACCACGCATGCGCACCTAACGAACAGAGCCTCAACTGCGCAGACGTGGGCTGATAGAGTCCTAAGCTGCACACACGAGTTATACTGCCAGCATATATTTACACCCGATGGTGACATGATCGCGCTATTGCGCATGCGTGGGGAGATAGCCTAGCGGTCAAAGCTTCAAATGCGCAGATGTAGGCTGATAGAGTCATAAGCTACATACACATAAGTTAGTTGTACTGCGCCTGTGTAGGGAGACATACTTTGCAATGCCTGAAGTTATGTCACAGAAGATATAAGCTGTCACCATACAAAGTGAGATCTTAACTTAACTTTGGTACACATTTTGACATGTAACAGATCAGCTGTTCGTATTTGTCTACCCTCAATAAAAATACGAAATATGTCAGGAAATTACAGTGAAAGCATATTAATAAAATGAAATGAAATAAATACACGCAGAGCTTTTATTATATCATAGAGCAATCTTGTCACGATAAACTGCATGTATACATCGGTTACACACTAATTAAACCCCCTCAAAAAAGAGTTTATAACACTAGTAATATACTTACTAATTGTGATATAGTTTATTATATAAGTAAATTATTACTATGTAAATCAATACCATGGATGGGTAGCCAACACAGTGGGTAAAGGAAGCTCTTAAGCTGGTGAGAAGCAATTACTGTGATATACATATAGCCCCTTTTCTGACACTCTAAAGAGACTACGGGTAACTGCACGCACCTGTGGCTCCAGGAGATCTGAGCCTCCACTAGCTGGGAGCCTGGGGTAACACTTATTAGCGCAGCGCCTCCACTTACCCAGGATCCCCGTGATGTGAGATTCCCCTGGGCAAGAAACATATACACACACATATGCTTGTAACTGATTTTACTGTAACGCAATAATTGTCTTAGCACTCTATATGGCATCACACATAACATATACCTTATACTATACACTTATCACTAACTTAGCTAACTGGTAATGTCCTTATAACGTGAGTGGCTCAGCCACGCTCTTAATGAGTATTGTCCTGTACAGTAGTGGCTCAGCCACGCTCCTAATGAGTATGTCTCTGTCCCGTCACCGCATGCCCCACACACCGTGTCCTTGTACTAATAGAAAGATTGCTCAGTGTATCTAGGCCTTTGGCCACTCACTAGTTTCCCCAAAGAGTTACGCCTAAGGCGGGATCAGCGCCTGTTGACCGGTGTTGGTGCACTTGCTGTAAATACCTTCCGGTCACGGCGGTGACCGGTAACACTTCGAAAAGGATCAGACAAATCCTTTGCTTGTCTTTGATGTCCACAGTGCAGCTGTCTGGTCCCAAATAGCTCACCACCAAACTTGCTCCGCACACTTGTCCCTAACTGTCTACACAGTAATGGGCATGATCACTACCACTATGGGCGTCCCTGCAGCACAGTAGCCTACTGTGACTCAGGGATTCTCCTAAGGGCCTGCGGGGTAAAGCTGTCCTATGCAGGTGGGTCACGGACCCCCTGCACGCACACACCCTCCTCCTTTACCTTTCGGATCCCCTCTGCCTAGCATGGTCTCTCCCCCACGCTTCCCTTTCCTCCTTCCGTAATCAACTTCATAGACGCATATTCGAACATGTCAATTCTGTCAAGCACTCTACTGATACCCCAGTTGCAAGACATGTTACACAATTTCACAATGGAGATATAAACAGCCTTAAGTTTTTGAGTATATACCAACTAAAATGCCCTGCAAGAGGGGGTAATGTGGACCAGATGCTGCTGTATGTTGAAGCAGAGTGGATCTATAACCTTAAAACCAGGAGCCCGAATGGGCTCAACGAAGGTTTTACTTATACCCCGTTTATTTGAATTTACCATTCTGATCTCAGTCTCCAACTAGACCCTACTGTCTTAATTGTGGGTTCTTAATTTTTGTTTGGATTTATCTGATTATTGTATAGTATATCACAGTAATTGCTTCTGACCAACTTAAGAGCTTCATTTACCCACTATGTGGGCTACCCATCCATGGTATTGATTTACATTGTAATAATTTACTTATATAATTAACTATATCACAATTAGTGAGTATATTACTAGTGCTATAAACTCTTTTTTGGGGGGTTTATTTAGTGTGCAACCGATGTATACATGCAGTTTATCGTGACAAGATTGCTCTATGATATAATAAAAGCTCTGCGTGTATTTATTTCATTTCATTTTATTAATATGCTTTCACTGTAATTTCCTGACATATTGCGTATTTTTATTGAGGGTTGACAAATAGGAACAGCTGATCTGTTACATGTCAAAATGTGTACCAACGTTAAGTTACGATCTTACTTTGTATGGTGACAGCTTATATCTTCTGTGACATAACTTCAGGCATTGCAAAGTATGTCTCCCTACACAGGCGCAGTACAACTAACTTATGTGTGTGTAGCTTATGACTCTGTCAGCCTACATCTGCGCATTTGAAGCTTTGACCGCTAGGCTATCTCCCCACGCATGCGCAATAGCGCGATCATGTCAGCATCGGGTGTAAATATATGCTGGCAGTATAACTCGTGTGTGCAGCTTAGGACTCTATCAGCCCATGTCTGCGCAGTTGAGGCTCTGTTCGTTAGGTGCGCATGCGTGGTGACTAAAAGTGGCATCAAGTATAGATCCTATCTCTCCACACATGCGCAGTAGCGCTATCGGATTAGCTTCGGGTGGTAACAGATGTTGACCATCACGATTATACTGGCAATGGCTATAGGGTGTCCATTAAGGTAACTGCAGCACTAATCATGTGGGTCTTTGTTACTCTTGTGATTTAATGTTCGTATTTGGTCTCGAATACGCTCTTGTGCGCATGCGCAATGACGGATTGTTTATAGCCTTTCTATGGAGACGGGAGGGTATAAATTAGCTCCGCTCACCCTCCACTGCAAAATTGACCCCGACGAAGCTCCATAGCTGGAGGGAAACATGCGTTGGGCACGTAATGTTGTCATCAGTCTCCG
Organism: Ascaphus truei; assembly: GCF_040206685.1. NCBI lineage: Eukaryota > Metazoa > Chordata > Amphibia > Anura > Ascaphidae > Ascaphus > Ascaphus truei. Next base: position 498,798,356 of record NC_134483.1, on the reverse strand, counting down.
TTATGGAGCTGTTTTAATAAAGCGTTTCTCAGCTCATGGATAGTGTTATAGCTCAGTGGTTCCCAAACTTTTTCAGTTCAAGGCTCCCCAAGGCGATCAGGATTTTTCCGCAGCGCCCAAAGTAAAAACAAAATTGAATATACATACCTACCAGTTGCAGTGCGGAGTTGGTGTCTCTCTCACACAGACTGTCACACTCTCACACAGACACACACACACACACACACACACACACACACACACACACACACACACACACACACACACTCACACACACACTCACACACACTCTCACACACACTCTCACACACACTTTCACACACAAACTCACACACACACACACGCACACTCACACTCACACGCACACGCACACGCACACTCACACTCACACACACAGACTCTCACTCACACAGACTCTCACTCACACAGACTCTCACACTCAGACTCACACTCACAGACACTCACACAGACGCTCACACTCTCACACAGCCTGCACCCCTCCCCCTATGTACACACAGGCAGACAAGCGCTATCAGGTCAGCGTCGGGTGTAAACAGATGCTGGCAGTATAAGGCTGAGTCCATGGTAACTCAGCCTGTGCGGAGGTGCCCTGAGGCTGAGGGAAAGCGGGTGCTTTCCCTGGCCTTGGTTAGCGCGCCATCCGGGGGCGTGTCGGGGGGCAGGCCAGTGACGTCACGGAGTTGGTTTGCCCTCAATGGGTGAACCGTTCACGTGACCGGCCCTGAGCTCCCGTGAGCGCTTGAAACTAAATTTTTCTTAAGACCTACGCTTCCGCACGCTTGCAGAAGCGTGCGCGAGCCCCTGCTAAAGCCGCTCTCATTGCGGCAGCAGGGGCTCACTGGTACGCGTAAGCGGGCCTCAGCACGGGCCAGCGCCTAAGCGCTGACCATGCCCGAGGCCTTACTCATGTGTGTGCAGCTTAGGACTCTATCAGCCCATGTCTGCGCAGTTGAGGCTATGTTCATTAGGTGCGCATGCGTGGTGACTAGAAGTGGCATCAAGTATAGATCCTATCTCTCCACGCATGCTCAGTAGCGCTAATGGATTAGCTTTGGGTGGTAACATATGCTGGCCATCACTGTTATACTGGCAATGGCTACAGGCTGTCCTTTAAGGTAACTGCAGCACTAATCATGTGGGTCTTTGTTTTTCTTGTGATTTAATGTTCGTATTTGGTCTCGCATGCACTCGTGTGCGCATGCGCAATGGCGGATTGTTTATAGCGTTTCTATGGAGACGTGAGGGTATAAAATAGCTCCTCTCACCCTCCACTGCAAAATTGTCCCTGACGAAGCTCCGTAGCTGGAGGGAAACGTGCATTGGGCACGTAATGGTGTCATCAGTCTCCGTTATGGAGCTGTTTTAATACAGTGTTTCTCAGCTCATGGATCAGTGTTATAGCTCATATATGCTATTTGGCTATTGATAAAGTGTATTTTAGCCAGTGAGGGAAGTGTATTTGCTCTCCACTTAGCAATATTGTGGGTTCACTTTGCGCCCCCCTTATGCACTTGTGCTGCTAACATGCTACATGTGCATTTATGTTGTGCAAGGGGTGCTTAAGGCGCTTCTTTTTATTGTGGACCCCAGAGCTTCTTGTGGCTGCATCAATTCATTATATATATATACGTTACTATGTCAATGCAGTTTGGGCAATACACACTATACTAAGGGCCTCATGCAGTAAGCGTTGATAAGGATTTTTTCGGCATTTTATAGCCAAAATTGGGTTTGAGATTCAGTAAGCGCCGATAAGTGCTTGATTTCGGCAGGTTTCGTAGCCGATCATTTTGTTATGGCCAGTCGGCTGCCGATAAGCCTGTTTTCGGCACTGATCGCCACTTTTTTAAATCGGCTGGATTCAAGTACCAAAATCAGCTTATCGGGGCTGATCGGCACTAGGAAATTGAGATGTTATGACCAATTTCTCCCGCCAACTAAAGTTGGCAAGTTGGAGGGGAGAACGATCGCTAAGGCTGCCGGAACGGCACTTAGAAAAAAAAAAGCTTCTGTACATCAATGGAGTCAATGGAGCGGGGACGTTTAACAGTATAGTACTGTTTACGTTTCATTGCTCACAATACAAAGGTGATTTGCATTACAGTGTGGGGGGCATTCCCTGCATTGTGTCACAGCTGACGTGTATTATTTGCATAACATTGTACTTTTAGAAGTTTTCATCATTTGCGGGTCACATTACTCATCATGTGATGATGTGTCAAGGGAAAATCCTATACTTAACTCTTAAAGGAGAACCTCACATCATATCACACATTTTACTGAACTGAGCGACAATTCTTTATATGATGTTACACATGTCACACATCTAACACATACACCGTATATTCATGTTGCTTTACATTACACAATGCTTGTAATGTGTAACGCATCTTGAAACCTTCATGTACATCTTTCTTCTCATGTTTACATGTACTTTTTGGTTCCTCCATTTTTTCATGACGTCACTTATTGGACACTCAATCACATTTCATGTTTACATTGTAAACGTTGCATTACAAGCACTTCAACCTAACTTCTACACACATCTACAGTAATTAATCATTGTGACACCTTTCAAACTGATTTGATACCAACTATCCTCATTACATAAATGCATGCATATGCACACGACAATTTATTGTTGTCAACATGTGACAATAACATGGCTAATTACACATGTTGCAGCAAACATTTTACACGTCAATCTCAGGCTTTTTGTCTAATTACATGACTGACTGTTGCGTTCAGAAGTGTTACATGCATTGCACATTAAATTAAGTTTTTTAAAGCAATGTTTGTACAAAGCTTCACGTGACATCATTGTCAAATATCATGATTCCCTGCAGAATACACAGAACAAATAATTCTAAGATCAAGTGCACACAGCTTGGGACAGAAGTACTTTAATATGTTAATGTAACACCTTGCATTTTACTATGTCACCTGACATCATCACATACCTATTTAAAGGACGCCCATTACCTGCTCATTCACAGCTACTTATTTCAAAATGTTGCGATTGTTTAGGAGACGGAGGAACATTCTTTTCCATGACATGCTTGCTGATCAAGAGAATGACATAGGGCAAGGGAGGGACAGAGGCAGGGACAGTGACAGGGACAGGCACGCGGATATGACAGGGACAGGGAGAGGGACAGGCCGAAGGAGAGGTAGAGGGACAGGAGATCAGAGGAGAAGACAGAGGAGACAAGTTGTGCCTCGTCCGCGTGTGTACAGGGAGAGAACCCTGTTAGATGGGATGAGTGAGGAGGAGATAGTAAGTCGCTACCGTTTGAGTTCAGCAGCAATCTTATCTCTTTATGAGGAGATAAGGGGAGATTTAGATTTTGTTACAGCCAGAGGTCGTGCAGTCCCTGGGCTTGTTAAAATGCTGTGCTCATTACATTATCTTGCTTCCGCGTCATTCCAGACAACTGTGGGCATAGTGGGCGGGGTCTCGCAATCTACATTCTCGCGGGCCTTTACCCAGTTTCTCTATGCACTCAATAGACGCGCTAGGAATTATATTCATTTTCCTACAGAGGCGACAGAGTGGCTGGAAGTCAGGACTGGCTTTTATAATATAGCAGGGATACCATGTGTGCTGGGTGCAATCGATTGCACACATGTTGCTTTGATTGCACCTAGTCAGAGTGAGCATGTTTACCGCAATCGTAAGCACTACCATTCACTCAATGTACAGGTGGTATGTGATGCGACGATGAGGATAATGCATGTGGTACCCAAATTCCCTGGTTCCAGTCACGATTCCTCTATCCTGAGGAACTCTTCAGTCTTCCATGCGTTCGAAGAGGGACATTTTGAACATGGTTGGCTGCTGGGTGAGTACAGATTTAGATGTTCTAACACAAAACACATTTTTCTTTAGGAATGTTGGCATTGTAGAATCTTATCACTAATGTAAGCTTATGTGTGCTCCATTCATTATAGGTGACTCAGGATACGGAATTAGGCCGTGGCTCTTGACTCCGGTGCTAAACCCTCAAACTGAAGCAGAGGAGAGGTACAATGCAGCCCATATATCTACAACATCTGTTATAGAGAGGACATTTGGCCTACTCAAGACCAGATTTAGGTGTCTGGACAGAACTGGTGGGGCTCTTCTATACAAGCCTCAAAAAGTGTCTGATATTATCCTTGCCTGTTGCATTTTGCACAATGTTGCACTCAGGCACAATGTACAATCAGACCTAGCTGAGCCTTTGGTAGACGAGCATCCAACCCATGTAGTTGCTGAAAATGAACAAACAGCCAGTGGTGGCCAGACACGCCAAAATCTCATCAATTCCTTTTTTTCTTGTAAGTAAAAACATATATGGTCCTAGTACTACTTTTATAGATTAATTATGTTATATTAACAAGAATGTTTCTTTATATAACCTTCTGTTAGGACACAGATGAATATGGGTTGCACACGTTTCTTTTCTCTGCTGTGTGCACAAAGGGATGTGGCACCGGTATGTTATTGTTGCACAGGTTATATAATCCCTCTTCAATTGTACATTAGTTGTGTGTATGTGAATACAACTGGGGTAACAAAGCAGTAATATTTTAGCATTGTGTTGTTCCTTATGCTAACACAATACACATATTATGGCCATAGTCATTCATTATTGCAGTATGCTTACATACAATGTTATTGGTGCAGTGTAACATGTACATCCATATGATGTGTACACCAGGCTGCTTTACATTTTGAAGGTGATTAAATATACATGGTGTTGCACATTTAACACCAAATACACACTTTGCTGTGTTGCTTACGGTACTGAAGATGGCATGTCAATGTTTGCAATTTATATATTGTTCCTTTGCATTATAGGTATATCTCCAGTATGACTGATCATGGTATGTATATTTGCTGACATCTGGCATAAGATGTGCCTACCTCAATATTCGTATAATAATTTGAACTAAAAACCCAACATATTGGTTAAAAGAAAAATGTTATATATATGTACTTTCTGTATCATGTACAGTAGCGACATCTTTTATTCGAGTAAATGCCGGCGGCATGCCGGGATCTACCCCAGCTGCCGCCAGTCAGAAACGCGCGCCGCCGCGTTTCCCCCACGCACCCCCCCTCCACATCGCGCGCAATTACCCCCCCAAAGACACCCCGAACCCGGCTTCTACTCTGCCCCTCTGCTTCCCCGCACCCCCGCTTACCTAGATTTGAACTCCAGGGGTGTCGGGGAAGCCTGGGGAAGCCGGGGAAGACGGGGAAGCCGGGCGCGCTTGTGACCGTGACGTCACAGTGCGCCGCCACGCGCCGCGGCTACCCGCTTCCCAGCCTCATTCAGCCAGCGGCATTTGCTCGAATAAGAGCTGCCGCTGCTGTACATGCATTTTGCTACTATTGAGGTTTCATGTGTATTGTATTAGAAAATGATTACTCCCATTTCATCACATTTCAAGTATGTTCCCTTATAAATTCCATTAATGTAATATAGAGGTGTTTGGAGAGAAGGGGATAACTCTACTTATTTGTTTACTTACGGGAGCTCATTCATCACGGATGCAATTGACTGATCATAACACTCCATGCATGAATGCCTGTAATCACAACAATGCGTGGTACATCTTATATTTAGCAATGTAGGTGATTATTAATGCTACAAATTATTTGTCAACATTAATTAAAATGTGTCACATGTGTATGTATAAGTCACACGTGTGTTGATGTGACCTACATGTAACAAGTGTCAAAGTGTAAACAAAACCACAATTGTGTCATAAATTTTACTGTAATTTTGTGTTTCTAATTTCCCACAATTACAATGTTGGTAATATATTTGGAATGTCATTGACGTCACTTCATCATTATCATGATGATAATTATCAAGTATTCTCAAAATATAAACGTCAATCACGTGCACATTAGCATAGGCACACTTTTTAAGACAACTGTTTGTGTCTGTATCAATTTGTGTATGATCCATGTATAACACCGACAAATGATAACAGCAGGTTTATTATGGTAGCTTATATCATCATATTGACTGTAGTATGTATGTGTTGAACGTTTAATAAACACAGTAAAATATAGTTAGTTTGATACATGAAATATACACATAAACGTACTTCATTACATGATGTTGATGTAATATTCAGAACATCATGCATTGTAGGGGACCACAACATCTTCCCAATAACATTATTTGCTACAGTCCCAAACCATTTTATGAACATACCCATGTAACAAGAGATTTTTAACAAGAAATGGCTAGTTGGTTGTAAGTGTCCTTTACATTGGGAGAAGGAGTGGCTCAGTCAGTAAAGACACACACTGGCACTGAGAGTTTGAAGCAGGGGAGTCTGGTTCAATTCCCGGTGTCGGCTCCTTGTGACCTTGGCCAAGTCACTTTATCTCCCTGTGCCTCAGGCGGCAAAAAATAAATTGTAAGCTCCACGGGCCAGGGACCTCAACCTGAAAAATGTGTCTGTAAAGCGCTGCGTACAACTAGCAGCGCTATACAAGAACATGCTCATATTATTATTATTATTATTATTATTATTGTTACATAGTTTCGACAGTCATACGTTCCATTACACAATAGAATACACAAATGTGTTAGCAGAGTGGGAATGGTTGTTATATATAAAACACACCATGGCCTAAAATGTTAGTAGTAATTAAAGAAAACTCAAAAAAATTTCTAACTGCACTCTTTTGCAACATCATTATGTTAATTAAGTGCTTATGCAATATAGGCATAAGGGTATCACATTTTTAATTGTTTGTTAATAAGCGCTGCAAGCAATATAAAATTAGTTCCATATGTAGTATAGTAGTCGGTGGCTCCTCCTCACAATCATCTCATATAAAGGTAGACTCTTCTGAAATCATACATTGATCCGATTGTATCTTCCCCGACATCTCTGAAATACAGCAAACACATGATGGTCAAAGATGGCACCTTACTATATATGTATCCGTGACAACGCGTAACACAGCTCTATATGATTGTGTACATACACACGTCAGTCACTTATATGTTAGAACTACAAGTGTACATCATAATTTAATGGTTAATTAAATTAGTAGCAGGCATATCTATGTATATGAAATTAACGTTGCCTGTATACTGAAAGATGTGCGCGCACATCTTAGTGTGCGCACGCACTTCACGCTTGGGTCGACTAACTGTTAGCGCATGCGCAAAGCAATGCGTACGTTGTGCGTTCAATACATGTTAAAAATAGCATTAACCATTAAATATTTATTTCAAATACAATGAAGGCGAAACTACATTCGTTCTAAACGAGTACATCTGTATTCTTTTTAAACAGACGTGTGTGGACAGAAAGCACGGCCGATAACACAATGCGCAAATGCAATACGTGTGACGTCATGTTAAGCCAGCGTGAAGCGCACGCAAACACTCCTCCCACTGAATTAACATTCGGATAACGCCCAGTGTACGCCCACAAACACTGAGGCGCACGCATGACACAGTGCAGTTACCGTAACTATAACAAAACAACACAGCCAATAGGCTTTGATGCGCGAACGTCGCTTGGGGGCGGGACTTACATCCTTAATCCTTTTTAAGGACGCCTTGGCACATGACAAGGGTCCCACGTCATACGTGGTCGACCCGGTTTGTTTTTTGTAGATGTTGCATGATAACAAAACAGGTGTGTGTTACAGTTATGGTAACATGTTTATAATATGTTTAAAGGGATAGGAAAGTACATATATTTATTCCGTGAGCAATGTGTACTACTCTTTCAGGTTCTACTATATTGTAATAGGAAACAATGTGTTTGTGATCGCTACATGTTATGCAGTCTGCAATGTTACGCTGTATCCACGCATTTAAAGTCAAAATGGTGGTTACAAAAAAAAAAACTTTTAACGCTGAGTCAACGCATAACGATTGTTATATTTACCATTCTTGTAGAAGTAACACTTCGTCTGCCTGCAACTGGTCGCTCCAGAAAAGCAAGGCATTTGCATCCACGGTTGACCCAAACGCTGAATCCTGTATGACACACATCTCCTCCATGAAGCGCTCATAGGAATCGCCACTGCTTTCTTCAAACAATTGGTCCGGAGGTAGGTTCATTTCTTCGGGTACCCATTCTAATGCGTTTGCAGCAGAAAGGCTTTGTACAAAATCATAGTAGTTATGTTCTTGTAGAATGTGTGTTTCAGCAATGGAGGGTGCAGATATTGCAGCAGGTATCGATTCACACGGAACAGTAGTAGCGGATCCATTGCTATTGGCATTAGGAATAAATATGCCATTTAGCACAATTTGTGTGCCGTCTTCCACGGTGAATTGTTTTTCCTTAACAATCTTCCAAAAACCATACCTTTCTTGTAGCTTATCCTGCACACGTTCAAAACAGTCATTAGTTGATAAAGTGAATCTTACTGAGGATTTAAAATTTCGCGCACGCCCAGGTTCTTGGTAATAAGGATACTTTGCTCTAATCAAATCATAGATTTGTCCCACGTTGGCTTTCTGGTCCGGACTTGACACTATCGCTTCTGCAATCATCAATTTGTACCCCTTGTGTGGATGCATATTTGTCCATAAATCATCAGCCATTGCAGAGTATCAGAAATGATGTGTGCAGTTCTATGTTCTTTGCTCATAATAATGAAATGGTTCAAATGCTAACTATTTTGTGTCTTTCCTTTTCAAGGTCACACAATGTTTCAACTTGTACTCCTTATTTCAAGCACCAATTGTAGGTCTAGAAATAATTGGTTTCACATTTGTGGTTTCTGATAGCCATTTGAGTGACCAACATGTAGCAACTTTTATCTACTTTCTCAAAACATTTGTAGACTTTTAATTAAGAAACATTGTGGGTTGAGGAAAAAAACATTGTCCACTTTATGAAAATAGTGCTTACACAGCCATATAATGAAATACACACACACCTGCAAAAGTAAATATTTTTTTTTTCACAGACACAGAAATTTCTTTGAAAGTCTGGTTAACTCCCTGTCTGCATCAGAGTTTAAGTACGTGTGTATATGTATATATATATATATATATATATATATATATATATATATATATATATATCATAAATATATCTATATATATATACATATATATATATATATATACATATATATATATATAATGTCAGTAAAACCAAACTTTTAATGTGTGTGTATATTACAATATTGATGGGTTTATATGTAAAGAGGGATTTTTATATTGGTGTGATTTATTTAAAGGTTTAAATAATAGAGGCTTAAAATTTGTTATGGCCTATTGCATTGACCTGTCTGGTAAATGTGATTTACCATCAAACAAGGTTTTTTTTAAATTTAGAAGGCCTGTAGTGTTACAACCAATAATATCTCTGTAATGCAGGTGTACACAGAACATATTGATGGCAGTAAGTAGGCCTTGTATGAAACCTATTTAAATGGTGATAAACATGAGTGAATTAAGTAATAAACATTTGTTTTAGGCCAATACTGTTATAGGCTCACAGTTAGTATAGTTCACAAACATTAGGCCTGTATTATTAAAATACTGTGTTTTCAGAAGGAAGCATGAAGTGTATGTTTTCTGAAAATACATCTATACCAGTTTAGATAGTACAAATCATATATATATATATATATATATATATATATATATATATATATATATATATATATATATATATATATACACACACACACACACACACACACACTGTGTGTACATATATCCATACATACTACATATATATTATTAAACATTCACAGATATGTTCTTGAAACAAGAACACATAAATGATTAAAGGACAACATTACAATGGGCAAGCAAGGTGAAGGTAAGTAATGTTTTACACTTAATCCTGCTGTACACGGACAAGAAAGATGTTTGCAGTTAAATAGATGTGTGTTTTTCATTGCGTGTCTACATTCATACCCCAGCGGCAACAGTGAACCGCCTCGCAACTTTCTATTTTTGTATCATTTACCTTTGGGCTGGAGCACGCTGTTTCCTCTTCCGGCTCATTCAACCAGTGATGTCATCGCAGATCGGAGCTCGGCGAGTCAAGCCCGTGAGTAATCTCCTTTCCCCTACCTCCGTGTGAGGTCTCCTGAGTACGTGGCTGGCACCGGGTGTAGGATGGCAGTGGCGGAGGGTAGCGGTGTACTTAGCCTGTGCTTCCTGGTTAGGAGACACGGCGGTATCACTGCTATTTATTCCTCCCTACCACAACTAGCCCCTATCCGTGATAGTCAGTAGCCATGTACTCCCAAGGGGTGTTACCAGTATACTATCAGTACACGTGTGGTGCAGTCAACGGAGGAGAAGTTTATGGACTAACAATCTATGGTTTATGGAATTGGCTTTTTTGTGCAGGACTGATTAGCTGTCATTTAGTAGCATCAGTTTTTCTTAGGAGTGATCCTGGATGTTGTTACATACAATATTCATTAGATAATCTGAAGTCAACAAAACAAGGCCAAAGACATATTTAGTGAATTATAACATTTATTTATTTTTTTCCTTTTCAGAGCGAGTAACAGGCCTGCTTGTTGTCTCTTGGATTTTCCTTTTTTGTTTACCAACAACTTTAGGCACAACAGAGCCACTTTGAGTGGCCTCTGGCACTTCACGGGCAGGGCTTGTGGCCAGTGACTGTTCACCGACAGGCCTTGTGGGCAGTGACTCACCGACAGGGCTTGTGGGCAGTGACTGTTCACGGACAGGGCTTGTGGGCAGTGACTGTTCACGGACAGGGCTTGTGGGCAGTGACTGTTCACGGACAGGGCTTGTGGGCAGTGACTGTTCACGGACAGGGCTTGTGGGCAGTGACTGTTCACGGACAGGGCTTTTGGCCACTGAAACATGTGAGCAAGTTGGTAGACACTGCACAAGTGATGGTTGGTCCGTTTCATGTGTGGCTTTTTTTGTTTGTGTCCAAAAACTGGTCAGTAGTAACTGCTTGTGCTTCTTTGTTTTTGCCGCCTCCTTTGCAGGTGTCCGCTCCAGAATTTCTACAGATGGCAGCGGTAGGATGTTGTCAGGAACATGCACAGAACTTTCTGCTACTTGACCGGTAACATCCCGACCTGGGGAATGAACATCAGATGCATGGGGTGAAAAATGAGCACCATCTAAAGATCCTTCCTGTGATGTGTTGAAGTTGAAATGTGGTACTGTAGTCATTCTCAAGTAATTCGCTTGGGTTTGCTGAACAACTAATGCTTCGAATGAGGTGTTGATTTTTTGCAACTGTTTAGGCACTTCAATGAAGACTCTGTGGAGATGTGCCAATTGTGATATCGTTTCTTCCTGCAGTGAAATCATCCTTTCCAGCACTGTCATCAAATCAGAATGGCGACGATTTTCTGCTTCAACAATTTTTCCCTCAGAAGCTACTATTGCATCGTATGTGTTAGTTGATGGACGATTTGGCTGTATAACTGTTTCAATGGGAACCTCTTCATGCTCACTTGATTGTATTTCTGTGTCTATGGCGGCATCATCATCATCTTCATCATCATGTTCTAAAAATAAATGTACACATTATTAAATGGCATGTTAATCTCTGCTGTGTTACTATGTAATTATACTGTGTCATAAGTAACACCTAACATGTTTCCATACGTTTTATAACCTCACATTAAAAACTACCTTGACTTACGAATAATGTTTGGACTCAGTATGAAATATGAATGAATGAAAACTTGCTCTAAACTCACAACTCCTACATGATAGTTCACATCACTAACACAATACATGTTGCCTTACACTTCATTTTCACTGACACTAAGTAATCCTATTTAAAGAACATGTGCAAAACAAATAATGAACATGACAACATAACATATAGAAGTGCACATATTATATGGCCACCAACTCATACACTCACCTTCTAGGTGTGTTGAGCTGAATGACCCAGGTGAAGACACTTGTTCCGTCTCAGGGGACACATGTCATCCAGGGGCAACTATATATAACAATAACATTAGTTGTACATTTACATGTGTAAATATTGAACAAACAGTTATTGTATGTTCTGTATTTATGAGTACCTAACAGCATCAGTTCCTTAACCGAAAATATGTGTGTGAAAGTGAACATAAATAGTTGTAATAACAATGTACATGCCTGTGTACTTAGAACTTTTGAGTTCCCTAACATACAACATACTATGTTTCTGCAGTAATGCGTGAGGATAAATTGATAAAATTTGTACATAAAAATCATATGTTGTGTAGTCATATCAGTATCATAATGTACATAACTATCATGAGATGAACATTCACAATGGTTATCATGAAGGTGGTCATATTGCAAAAAGTTTTGTTTTTGGTAGAGGATATGTGTGGTACATTAATAGAAGATGTGGCACACCTGAATGTGGCTGTCACTCAACAAGACAACACATGCAGTGTGTGATAATGTGTCGTTGCTAGCAGTTCAACTACAGTATAGATATTAGTGAACTAATGTGTGACGTACGGTTTGATAACTAATGACTTTTTGGGGCATTTAGTACCTAGTTAAGATTTCAAATGAGTGTGATTAACTTCAGTTTTGCTAGTCAGGTTGTAAGAACGGTATTCCCTTCCCCAAAAACCCTAATCAGCCAGACCTTTCAATTACTTCAAACAGGTGAAAATTGTGTGAACTAAGTTGACCGTAAGATGACCCTGTAATTTGTGTGTGTGCTGAACCCCACCCCCTCTGTTGACGTGTATGCTGTGATGACATATTCATTGCAGCTGCTTTAACACAATGGTAGAGCAGCTAAATAGTCATCTGCAGTGTGCAAGTTATGAACACAATGACATAACATATGCTACGTGTGCCTCATTATGCTGTCTGTATATGACATAAAGCAAAAATGGACTTTTTCATAAACAACTATACATGTGTTAGTGCAAGTGATGTTTGTAGGCCGTTGCATGCAATATATTTGATGCATGCTTAGAATAGGCAGTAATGTCGTGTTTGTAGGAGTAAAATAAATCATATACACATTAATATTATACATATTTATGTTCTGTACCTGTAGCTAGTAATAATTTCTCATTAGCATGTGTTACACATGTGTACTACCCTGTTGTTCCCCATCTTCACCCACCATCAATTGCTTCCACTGCAGCAATGCATTTTGGGAATTCACATGTAAATGACCACGCAATGGCACGTGCTATATTAGTTACTGCTTTTAGTAGGACTACAACATATATGTCTATTTTGAGATATATATATACAGAATCAGACATATACATTTATAGATGCAGGTATGCTTATATTGTGAAGACAGTATAAAAAGCAGCGGAAATATGCAAAATAACTGTAAGCAAGGACACGCCTAGTACAGTAATATTTCTCACCTGGTGGAAATTGTGAGGGATAAATTCCAATGTCACGGTCACCGGCCAAGCCCTCCACGACGACGGGAAGTAATTTTCCCCGAAGCAGCTCCTCCAATGGAGTTAATATCAGACGTTGTGGTGTCGGGCCACCTCCAGTGCCAGAAGCATGCACGCGTTGGTCTTGTATTTTCTTTTTCAATTTTGACCGAATATCGTCAAATCTTTTGCGACAATTCACCTTGTCCCTGACACGATTCCCACACGCATTGACACCAATTAGTATTGTGTCCCACATTTCTTTTTTGCTTGATGAACTTGTCCGCGCTTGAAATACAAACAAAATATATGACGTTAATTCATAATAATAGAAGCACCAGTTTCCTACACTGCTAGCTGTTCCAAGAGATAGCAAACATGCTGTTTTAGGTGTAATATGTGAAGCACATGAGCATTCACTACTAAACCTAGACATGTAAGCAAGCTTGCATTAATATTGTATGCAGTTATCACAAATTGAACGCCTGAGTTTTGTTGTCCTTGTAACGCATGATAAAAAGATGTATTTCCACAATAATTAACATAGAAAGATATTCTGGACCCATATTTGCATATTAACAAAACTCACATGACCTAGGATCACATGTATTTGAAGAATAAATGGAAAGGTACACTTACCTACTAAATGTCCATAGAGACTGTCATAGTGCTCCAGAATCCCAGTGACAAGAGCCCTATTTTCTTGGTCATTGAAGCGAGGATTACGTGGCTTCTCCACACGTTTCTTCCGAGCACGTTTAGGCTCAGAGCTTGCCTGCTGCTGACTGGACTCTCCTTCTTCCAATGGAAGAGCCTCCAAAAGCTGGCCACCAGCAAGCACGCCACCACCAGACACCCCATCAGCAACTGAGCCACCAGCAGCACTCCCACTCCCAGCACCAGCACTCCCACTCCCAGCAACAGCACTCCCACTCCCAGCAACAGCACTCCCACCCCCAGCACCAGCACTCCCACTCCCAGCACCAGCACTCCCACTCCCAGCAACAGCACTCCCACTCCCAGCAACAGCACTCCCACTCCCAGCAACAGCACTCCCACTCCCAGCAACAGCACTCACACTCCCAGAAACAGCACTCCCACTCCTAGCAACATCACTCCCCTGAACAGTACGTTCACTCTGACGCGTACTCGCATGAGTAGCACTACCACTCCCACCAGCATCACTCTTCCCACGCTTTGCGGGCATACTTACAGCACTCACAAAAAACAGAAAACAAATGTACAGCCAATCACACGAAACACTTCCACATATAAAACAAGACAAAGATGTAAACAAAACAACAAAGGACAAAGCTCTCACAATACACAACAAGTCTCTCAGTCAATATGCAAATATTAAATCGCCCAGCTCTGTGCGTCTCTCTCTCTCTCTCACTCCCAACAACACAGAGAATGATTAACAGTACACGTTGCCTTTAAATATGGCGCGCTATCCAATACATGCTTGCTTCGCCTGATTCAGCAAGATTTTTGATTGCCCAACCTAACAGCACCCCGCCACGCACGCCGATACACCTGTGTATGATCGGCAAATCATCGTGAGAGTGGGCGGATTTGTTTTCGGTTTCATTTTGAAGACATTCGGCACTTACTGCATACGGAGAGGGAAAATTGTCAATAACATGACTAATCGGTAAGCTTGCCGATTTCACATAATCGTCGTTTACTGCATGAGGCCCTAAGTGTTATCTGGTGGTGATTTAATAATTTAATAACATCATTCCCACCAATTCCTCTCCACTGTCAATATACCATTTGTGCTATTCACTGATCTGATGGGTTTTTACCCTGGCTGATTGCACCACTCAGTCCCCATCACCCTACTATTATTATTTAGTAGGAGTGTTTATATATGAGAGGAGACTCTGGTGCATTCGTTATTTGATTTAATTTCTTTTTAACACCGTTATATACACATTCGGTAATATATGTTTTAAGTAATATAATAAAGGTTATATCTTAACTAGTGGTGTGCATTTAAGTGAATTTTCTTCGGGGTACAATCACTTTGTACTATTTATTTTCATATATTATAACCACCAACACAGATAATGGTGTTGTTACTGTATGTTACTTTTTGTTTCTCTACCCAACTGGAACCCTTTGACTGGTATGTAATACTAGTAGAGATGGGACAAGTTAGACGATGGTACACAACCAGCGACATTTGTCTCTCTCTGCCTCTCTCTTTGCTTCCATGCCATGCACACATTACCACCATTCCTTTCCCTGCCCATGCCAACATGAGATGGAGGCAGGAGAAGGAAGGGGCAAATATTGTAGAAACAAATTAGATTTTGTCTTATTTCAGTTCAGGCTCAGCATACATATCAGTGACTGTTGCTAAATTTGCTCAATTTCAGGGGTTTCAGCTAGTTAACTAGTGGTGTGCTTTTAAGTGAATTTTCTTCGGTGTACAATCACTTTGTACTCTTTATTTTCACTGATTCACTTTTCAGTTCACAGTTTGCACCGACTTTACAAAATATCGACTCTGATTTGCCATTCATTTATTTATCATTTCAATTAGTATGGTTCAGTTGATCATTCCCTAACCTCCTTTTTTCTGGTTATAATATATAAATATATAAAGGAGAAAAAAAGAATCAAGGTACAAATGCCAGTGTTCTAGAGTTCACAAGTGGTATCAATATATCTTCATTAATATGTGACCCAGACCTCACTGCTTTCTGCCTGCCATGACCTTTTGCCTGTTGCCTAGACTGTGCTCCACTGCCGCCTTCCCTGACCTTTTGCCTATTCCCTGGACTCTGCACCACTGCCGCCAGCCCTGACCTCATGCCGACTATGGATACTCTAACAGGACTCTGTCCCTGGGCTCTGGTCGGTTATTCTGCATCCCTACCTCCGCCCTGCTGGTCTGCTTCCGGATTGGAGACGAGCACCGTCACAATATAAAACATGTGTTTAGTGTATAGATTGTAACATTATAATTGTCTTTCCGGATCAGCATAGGGAAGTTGAATGTACTGTATGAATAGTCAATAATACTCCCAAATCAGATGTGAATCTGAATAATTTCACCAAAAGGGGATGTCTAAGAAATGCTATGAAAGTAGCAGATCCAGGTCCCCTAACGACATAAAGATAACACTTCTTGAAGTTAGACTAAAGAAATATTTAGTCAGTCTTGAGAATAAAAGTTTATAAAGAAAATATGATCAAATCCAATTACTCACGACAATGCTGTTTGATGTCCGGTGGTATTGTGCTCCCAGCTTAGTCAGATACAGGAAGTAGAATCCGGTGGGGGAAGAAAAAGTGGTACACTGCTGTGATTCAAGGATAAAGGCTGGATCGCTCTGGAAAGTTAAAGTTATTTATTAGGCTACTGGCAACATGATAAAAAATAATATAGGAAGGACAGGCAGAGAGAACCTCCAATATAAATATATTAAAACTAATATATATAAATAAACAGATAAGGGTGTAATTTGTAATCAAACAGTAATTAATTGATTGGTAATTAAGTTAATTACATGTTATTACAGAGAGGTTATCCCCCATCTATATCTGGAGTTGTAATCAATTGTAAAATAAAAAAGACATACAGATGTAGCTCTTCGGGGCAGGGATTTCCTTTCCGATTGTCTGATTTTGCTGCACTTTTGGCGCTATATAAATAAAGACATACAATACAATTTCAGGAAAGGCTGAGTTATGTGATATTTTGCTCACAAAATGTCTTAAATGAAGGTATTTAAATATATGAAGGTCAGGAGCCTCATACTTGTTGCATAGTTCCTGGAAGCTAACAATCTTTCCCTTACCCAGCATGTCTGCTACTGTCCATCTGTTTTTATTATTATACTGGTAGAACTGTTTTGGTTATCATCCTGGTGGGAAATCCAGATTATTGAGAAGAGGCGTTAATTGGGATGGTGAGTAGGTGAGTTTATATTTTCCTCTGGTTCTATTCCAGATGGTTCACGTGCATCCCATCGGGCCCAATTTGACCCTTTTAGCATCCGAATCCTGTCCCCCGGGGGACCACAGGGAGTTTGCTAGGCAGGTACCCCCCGAATAATGGGATTCAATACCCAGCCAACAAAAAAGCCTCGGATCAGCGTTCCAGACCACTGCCTGCCTTAACTGGTCAGCCTTGTAATATTTTAGTATATCTGCGACCCCCATGCCTACCCCTTGCTCTTTATGCCATCGTGACTGATCTCGCCGTCTTCGGCATTTTGTTCTGCCAAATACATTGGAAGATGATGTAAAAACCTTGGGGGCTTCCCAACTGAAATATATTATATTATATTAATAAAAACGCAAAGATGCTGTAAATACAATAATAATAATCAATACTGGCCCAGTGCAATCTGTTGCAGCTCTAGCCGATGTAGAATCTCCCTGGATCCTTGTAGTAAGTGGTAAAACAGATGTGGGGAGCGCAAGCCGTGAAAAAAGAGAGATAAAAAACAGATATCAGTAGAATTCCTGTAACCTGAAAGTGAGCATCAAATGAAAATGCAACTGAATGCATGAATGGTGGAAAATATATGTGAACACAGCTATAACATGGACTTACACGGCCATGTGTAAATCCGTGGAATAAGGGTGTCTTTAAGCTCCTCTCTGACTACCATACAACTGGGAAAAATGGAGTCGTGTACAGGAACACTATAATGTATTGTATAGAATATAAAATAACATCAGACTCACACGGTCATGTGTGAGTCACTGCATGCAAAGGTGTCTTTAGATTCTCTCCACAAACCGGATGCAATCCCGTAGAGGTAGTGCAGGCGTAATGACAGTGTTGGAATAAAATGAAGATTCAAATATATAATGACTCACACGGCCGTTTGTGAGTCACTGCTTCCAAGCAGTTTCTTTTACTCCAGCGTCTGCTGCGTCTATCTCCTCGCAGGGTGTATTGCCACATGTTGTAAATGCAGCCCCCCATAGATAACCAAGATTATACGAGTAAAAGAATTTAATAACATAAGACACAAAAACAAATTAAAACACCACTCACATAGCGATCAGTCTTGTGGCTTCTCCGATTCTCATAGCTCCTGTCGGTTCCACTGATTGCCACGTCCGGAGTCAGAAAAGAACTGCAGTGTGCTGGGGAAATACGGAGTCCTTCCAAGTCCAAAAAGCTCCAAGTCCAGCTACGCGTTTCGCACAATGGTCGTGCTTCGTCAGGCAGAGGACGTGGAGGAGTAAGGGAGCATGTATATAGTCTTTGCTGGGTGGTTATTGGATAATTGTGACTCCAATCACATGGAAACCAGTTTGTTCCTGAGATAAGCTTCTGTGCATTGATCTCGTGACGTCACACGAGTTGGAGGACAGGAGTGCAATTCTTTAAAAATCCTCAGTGTCACTCAGAGATGTATTTGCTTTACATGTAAATGCTGTGTTTATCCTCGACAAATATAAAAATAAACATAGAAATTTGTCGCAGTGTGGTAACATAAAAAATGCTACAATTACTAATTAACAGTTTAAAACGCACTCAGAAAAAAAATACTCTTGCTGCTGATGAATCGGAAAACCTATAGTAGGGCCTAATGGTGGAGTAACAACAGACAGTGGAATGAACTCACGGGTGCTACCTAGTGGTAGAAAACCAAATGGCAGGAGGTTATGATAAAAAGTGGCACACCCAACAAATCAAGATGTCAAATGCAGGTAGCAGCAACACAGGCATAACATCAATAAAATTATTTAAAAAATTAAAAAATATATTTGATAAATAAATCGAAGAGTCAGCAATAAGAGCATACGGGAACCTAAAAGCCCTACAGGTCTCACCCGGGCTGGTGGTATCTAGAATAGAAAGATAAAAAATGAATATCGGTACAGAATGCAAAACTATTGAGGGTCAGATAATAAATGGTCAATTGAATGCCCCTAAATCAATATCAATATTTAGGCCCATCGGTGTCAATGTATGTAATTGGTCTATCCAATACGTTTCTCTTTGCGCTAAACTTTTTACCCGATCTCCTCGTCTCCAATTTTGGGGTACTAATTCAATTGCCCTGTGTGACATGCCGCCTGGTTTCCCCTCATGATACATAGCAAAATGTTTTGAGACGCTGTGAGTTAGAACTTGGCGTCTAATATTGCCCATGTGCTCCAGTATGCGGGTCCGCAGAGGTCTAGTAGTGCTGCCCACATACTGGAAACCACATGGGCACTCCAAGAGGAATACGACATGATTGGTTCTGCAATTTATAAAATCCTTCATCTTAAAACATTTCCCAGTCACATTCGATTTAAAAGAATTTTTCTCAGAAGAGCCTAACTTACATGCCTTGCATGTAGGGCATTGTAAAACCCCACTGCTTGAGAAAGCCAGTTGTCTGGTTTCTGCACCGCAGTGGATTTAAAAACACTTGGTGCTTATTTAGTTTTGATATTTGCTGCCTTCTTAAAAATAATCCTCGGCCATTCTGGTACAGTAGATGTCCATTGAGGAAGGGATCATCTTGTAATAGGTGCCAATACTTATTGACTTTCTTTTTGATTTTTCAGAATCGTTATTAAACTGTGTTATGAAGGAAACACCAAACCCTGATGCTGTTGTCTTAGTCTTAGTGACAATCAGATCTCGTCTATTTAATGCAGTAGCTTTCTGAATGTCAGATTCCAAATGTTCGTTTTCATACTTTCGATCTAAGAATCTTTCTTTCAGGACCGATGTCTGTTCCTTAAAAATGTCAGTGTCGGTGCAGTTCCTTCTTAAGCGCCTGAGCTGCCCTGCTGGAATATTAGTCATCCATCTAGGGTGATGACAACTTGATCTCAAAAGGTAATTGTTGCAGTCTACAGGTTTGAAGTAGGTTTTTGTTTTTAGTGTATCTTCCTCGATGTATATAGTAAGATCTAGAAAAAATTAATGGATGCACGACTATGTTCTGAAGGGAATTTAAGATTCAGATTGTTGGAGTTGATATATTGTAAAAAAGCATTCAGACTCGTTTCGTCTCCCTCCCAGATTAATATCATGTCATCTATATAACGGATGACCAGGTTTGCGCCGTACGGGTGGTCGGACCAGATGGAATCGGTCTCCCATATATCCATGAATAGATTCCCATAACTAGGTGCAAACCTGGTCCCCGTGGCGGTACTGCATTTTTGTAAATAATGCGTCCCATTAAACCAAAATGTGTTGTGTGAGAGAATGAATTCAATGCTATCCAATATAAATTGGATATGTTCCTGTTTTAATTCAGGATCCTTTCCTAATACCTTATTAATGGCAGTAAGGCCATCGTTGTGGTCAATCACAGTGTAAAGGCTGGTTATGTCACAAGTAACCAAAATATACCCTTGCTTCCATTCAATTCCCTCTAGAGAGGAGCTTAAATACACCCTTATTCCACGGATTTACACATGGCCATGTAAGGCTATGATATAGCTGTGTTCACACGTGCATTCAGTTGCATTTTCATTTGATGCTCACTTTCAGGTTACAGGAATTCTACTGATATCTGTTTTGTATCTCTCTTTTTTCACGGCTTGCGCTCCCCACATCTGTTTTACCACATTGGAAGATTAGCCTTTGTAGATTTTTAAACCCTGAGATTGGGATTTGGATTGGGAGAGTCTGGAAGTATTATAACAGTCTAGGGAGAATGTTAATTTTAACTGATATTATTCTTCCAATCCAAGAGATCTGGTATTTGCTCCAGTTTGTAAGTCTTTCTTAATCTTATTAAATAAAGGGGGGTAGTTGCATTGGAAGAGGGAGCCATAGTATCTGGCTATTTTGACTCCCAGATATTTAATGTGAGAATTACTCCATTTATACTTAAAATTTGTTTATAGTAGTTTAATCTCTTGTGATGGGAGGGTCAATTTAGGGCTTCTGATTTGTCATTATTTATTTTATAGATTTAAATTTTGCCAAATTCTGTTAATTCGATTGGAGGTAAGGTAAGGTTGTTTGGGGGTTTGACAGGATAGGATAATATCATCTGCGAATACGGATATTTTGTAATCTATGTCACCTATGGTAATACCTTGGATGTCTGAATTGTTTCTAATATTTGAGGCAAGGGGTTCTATTGACAGTGCGAAGAGGAGGTGAGACAGGGGGCAGCCCTGTCTGGTGCCATTTTTTATTTTTATTGAGTCTCCATAATTTTCCAGGAGTTTGACCGATGCTCTGGGATTCTAATATAGGGCTCTGACACGCTCTAGAAATGGGCCCCCGAATCCGAACTTTTGCATTGATCTATCTAAAAACAGGCAGTTTACTCTATCGAATGCCTTCTCCACATCAAGGCTCAACAAGACCACCTTAGTTCCGGTGAGATACATGTGCTCAACAATATCAATTATTTTCTTGGTATTGTCTGAGGCCTGCCTACCCGAGATAAACCCTACCTGGTCTATATGGCTCAATCTAGGCAAACTAGGGTTTAGTCTACAATATACAAACAGATATATAATCCAATTATTGGTGCAGCAGAAACAATTCACAGGTAGAGAATGTCATTAAATTTCTTCTTAATGTCCTTTAGTGTGAGCAATTCGTAGTATTTATTGGAGTACAATGATGTAGACTTGTGCACATAGCTCATATATTCAGAGCATAAACAGTAGTTTGTAAAGTTATATGCCATAGCTCATATAATAATAGTCGCTCCAACTTAAGGTGTAACCCATTTACCCCCCCCCCCCCCCAAGTGAGATTGGGGTGGTATGCTCTTATCAGCTACTCTGGTGCTGTTTCTTGACCTGCTGGTAACAGGAGGGCTGAGCGCTCTGCGGTGGTGGGGAGAAAGCAGGACAGGAAGGACAGGTTACCTTGATCTCTCTGGTGCAGTGCCTCCAGCCAGCAAGGATCCCCTGTAGAAATTCAGGGGATGGACCCCTACTGACACTCCTTCATTCTCAGAGACAGGATCACACACAGCATATCTTTTCTGTTCTTTTTTCACAGGCAGATCCAGTACAGAGAATAGCAGGGTACACAGGTTTATCATCCTCCTCTGCCTATTTCTCTCCATGTTGTAAAACTCAGAGCTCTGCCCTGAGTAGCATAATTCCCCTCCCTCCATGACCCTCATGGATGGGAGGGAGAGACCTCTTTTCTTCCTTCTATCTGCTCACTCTAACTCAACTACAATTTGGGAGGATGTCCCAATTTGGTATATCTTTGGAGAGTGTCTCTAACTCTGACTCATAGCAAGCCAGAGCTGGATACAGATTGGCCCACACACACCAGGGGGCGTTCCAACCAATATCCACCCCTCAGATTGACATCCTCAGAAGTTGCTAGGCCTGCCCTTGAATACTGATGACATCATTCAAGGCTGTAACAGACACAGGCCTAAAGAAGGAAGTAACCTTTCCACTGCTTCACTAACAGGACTGACAGAGGAAAGGCCCAGTAAAAAGAAGTAACTGCCGAAAGACTATTTTACAAAGGCTTAAATCATTAAGTGGGATTTATAGAGTACTAGGGAAGCATAACAACCAACAGGTAATGTGCACCTTTTCACCACCACACTTCGATAAGACTACTTAGAGCATGTAATGTGGAGAGAAAATCTACTTAGCTCTAGGAACTTGCTAAACCGTAACAGTAGAAATAAGGCAGTATTGTGGAGCATGTGGAGTTAAAGTCAGCCTGTTAGTGGAGGTAGGCATCGGGGTAGTGGGTGTAAATAGCGGAACGGCACTGAAACCCCCAAGCAATAACAGTGTGGAGCACCAAGCGTACTCACGATCAGTCACTGATCCCTTAGCGTCCTCCTGGCTGTAGTTGCACCTGCGTGTTGCACCCTCCCTCCGTGGTGTCTCTTAGATCCGGAAGTGATAGTAGGAATGTGAAGGATGGGACCCTACTGTACCCTTAAGGAGCGGCTGCCTTTTTTGATCCTTCACATTCCTACTTAGAGCATGTAGACTATACAAAACTAACTGGCACAGATAAACTCCAGAAGGTAACTCACTGTGAAGGTAAACGCTCCACTGGGCGTGCATCCAACTTGATAGTAGAAAGCAAAGAGAATATCCTCAGATGAGGATATATAAGAAAGAAAAAGAAAGCGCATGGCCCATAGCGTAAAATTGTTACACATTTAATAAAAAAGAAATGGGAAGGGAGAGAATAAGCTCACTCATAAACGAAGCATAAAATCAAGCATGTCGTGAACAATTATGCCACCGCCAGCTGGAAATAACCTCTGAAAGACTCAGGCAGTGAAATCACTCTGTGGAAAGGACTGGAACCACATATTGAACAGTAGGAAAAATTCTTTTTTTGGCGCAAACTTTCCCCCCTTTTTTCCTCCTATGGAATTCACAGTGAATATTCGTAATCAATTGATGCATCGCAGGACTCAGCTGCCCCTCAGTGATGATGTACATGGAGCTGGAGCTTATATATGATGGTGTATTCGGGTCTCGAAATCCCGATAGACAGACTCACTGTGGTATGCATCTAGCACTGTCAGCTTGCGGCAGCAGGGACGCGGTCCGGCCACGATCCAACAGTCTCGAAATGATGATGCAATGATGCTACTACGTCCTGATACGTTTCGTCACTCTGCGGCAACTTTCTCAAAGAAAGTTGCCCAAGATCACAAGGATGATACTGGTAACTATGGCGCTCCCTAGTGGAAGTGTTTAGATGTAAGATACATAATGTACACAATGAAGGGATCAAACCAGATAGTACAAAAATGAATATACTGGCCCCTCTGTTGTTTGGCAGCTTGACCAGGTCAGGATCTTCCCATGATCCTATTTTGGGCAGTGTGGATAGGATATATGGTCAGCGCACAGGGACTCTCTGTGTGCTGACCATATATCCTATCCACAAGATCACAAGGAGCCGGCACCGGAAATTGAACCAGGTTCCCCTGCGTCAAACTCCGTGCCCGTCAGTGTCTTTACTCACTGAGCCGTTCCCAACATACATCTCTCCATACATCTTGTAGTATCTGAAGCTTCTTATTATCTTTGCATTTAGGTTCCACATTTTACATCTGTATGTGAGCACAGGCAGAATATGCTGGTGGAAAACTTTCCTCTTGAGGCACAGTGGAAGGTTGCCTTGAAATAGGATCTTGTTTCTTCAAAATGAGCTCCATCCCATCTTTATTCTCCCATTGATTTAATTCAAAATGTTCCCATCCATTGTTAGTTGTCAGCCATGGTAGACATAGCTTTAAACTTCTTGTTCTATTCCATTTGTTTCGATATTTGCAGAGTTGACCCATTTTTGGTGTTTCAACTCCATGTCATCTGTTGATCACTTAGACTCTGAAATCAGAGAATGCAAATACTAAATCAAAGGAAAAAGTTGTTCCTGTACCTGGACATTCGTGTAATAAACATGGGTACAGTCCAAAGAGAAGTTAACTAGAAGTTCGTTATGTTTTTGTTGATGGTGTTGATGACCATGATGATGATGATGATGCGTGTGACTGTGAGAGCTCACAAAGTATCATCTTTAGCAACAGTAGCACCTCCACCATCATCATCTTCATACTACTATATCTGTCTACTAGCATGCTATTGAAAGAAGTAATTCACAGGCAAACTGCTTGGCTCACTAAGATGCAAATCAGTTTCAGTCTCTTGGATAAACTGAATAATGTAATTGCAAAATTGCTGACCCCTTTTGGACTCTTCATGAAGCAATGAAGCAAACAGTGTGCACTATGACTTTGAGACTGCTAACATATTCCTTGTTTTGGAAACCCCATCACCTTGATCGAACAAATTTTTCGGAAACATGATAGGTCTGTACAGAAGATGATGCTGACTGTCACACTTAAAATTTAATTTTGAGTGTGACAACCATTTTCAGCACTTGGCCACAGCATACAGAGCACTGCAACAGCTGCCAGAAAGTGCAATCTGCCATGCCATCAACTGATGCAAGAGGTTGTAATAAGGTTCAATGTCACCCTCTATGGGCATAAGTGAATTAAGAAATAGCAACCAACCTTCATCAGCTATACCACAACCCATAAAATAAGGAGCAGAAGGAGTTATCTTACCTAGCACAAAGGAAAAAAAATTCAGTTTTGTCTGAACTACTTAAACCATCTGTAAAAGCAACACCGGAAGTAAGTACAGTGAGGACTAGCCTATGTCATACAGTCATTAAATTCTAGAAAATCAAAAGGACTATATGAGAAAATTATGGTTGGACTTATTCCATTGTTCTAAGAGTCTCTATCATATTGAGATTAATCAGTACATTTTGGCAACCATGCTTGAACCTCCGTTTAAGTCAAACTTGTCACATATATCTTCCTTGAAACTGATGTCTATTCTGCTGTCAGTAAAAGTATTGGTGCTGATCAGCAACATGCAAGAGAAACATGGACATATGCCCATGGTGTAATACTAGAATCAAAGCCAGATATAGAAGGAGAAGATATCTGCTCAGGCTTAAAGGACATGCCCAAAGATCTTGCTGCTAAATCTAAAACAACGTCTCAGTTTCTAGAATGCTGAAGATTATTTCTTTAGTGATCACAGAAGCTGACATAAGGGCCATGTCATTTATATACTGGGAGGAAAAGATAACTATATGAAGGCCATCATTTAGACTGGGTAGGGTTTACATAAGTTATCCATCCTCCAGTGGGTACTAAGTTAGGCTGAGATTATAGTCAGTGCGATTGTGCTCACAACAAGCACAAATTGAAAAATGCCTATGAGGCCGCCCCCACTGTTGTCTTTTCAAGAGCAGCCGCCTGACGTCCGCGTCACGTGAGTGCTTCAGCCAATGAGGGTGAACCAGCTTTGTGACACGTCAGCCGCGCCTCCCCATCGCCTCCCCAAACGCCTGCAGCTCAGTTCGCAAATTGCTGGGGCTGCAGGCGTGCGCGAGATTATGCGGTCTGTCGTATGCGCAAGCACTATCTTCTGAATCTGACCTTTGCTGGATACTACCGCAAATTTTTTTGAGAAGTTGGTATTCATCAAAATGAATTAGAGCATGTTTGATAGATACTGTTACCGTTAAACTGAAAAGAAAACAGTGGTTGATTCTATTGGAGATGACCTTATATTAGGTCTCTAAGACCTAACAGCAATGATGGTAATAATCGAGATAAGGAAGATGAACCATAATACATAATCTAAATTGATAATCCTGTTTGCTGGCTGGCACCATTATAATAATTATTCACGGAGCACACACACGCCATTTGCCTTGTGGAGTTGGGATGGGAGTATGATTTGTACAGAGAGAAATAAACACTGAAGACAGTGAAAATGATATGTCTAGTATATTATTGGCAAAAGAGGAGAGTTGGGAAGGTGGAATGGTGGTGGTCATCATGGTCATTTTGTGCGGGCCCAAAAAAAACAGCCCTCATACAGTGGTGCCAGCCACAGACATAACCTCCATGTGTGTACAGTGCTTGGACATGTATTCTCCAACTTTTCTTCTATATCTTTTAATTTGTCCATGCCAAAAATAGTATGTTGGCAGAAAAAGAGGAAATTTAAGACACGTATGTCAGAGCACCTTAGAAAAATTAGGTCAGGGTTGGAGACCCATAGTGTCTCCAATAATTTTAGACTGTGTCACAACTGTGATCCGACCGGTATTAGGTACTTTGGAATAGATCTGTCTAAAAAGAACTATCGTGGTGGAGATAGAATTCTGTCTATTAATAAACTGGAAACAACATGGATTTTTAAGTGGAAAACATTAGCACCACGTGGACTGAATTTAGATATTGATTTGGTATCTTTTTTGTGACTTTCTTGAGCCATATGCTATTGTTGTTTCTTCCCAATTGTTCTTTTTCACTGTTTAAAGTAATTGTCCTTTTTTCTGTATAAAATATTTTAAAATATATTTTATAATGCATTTAGTTATATGTCTGTAGCCATGCATAATAATGACTGCATACATCTTCCCTGTTGGCAGTAAGTCCTGGTAAGTACAGGCCTGCCATCAGCAGTTATGGAGGTTTTCCCTCACACCCTGGTGTGGTGCCCTGTGTAAGGAAGGGAGTGGCTGTATGCTCTGAGTCCCTGGATAGTGACATCAGAGATGCGCCTGCCCCCTGAGGTATAAAGGGCACCGCACTGTCAGTTAGTGTTGTGGCAAGGAGGTTAGCCAGCAGTTGTGTGAAGCAGCTGGTAAAATGTATGCTCCGGCATAAGGGATTGGAGGAATACTTTTGTGACCCTAGTGCTGTAACTAGCGGTAGCAGAGTGACCAATCAAGTCTGTCTAAGCAAAGTAAAGTTAGATACAGAGTATCCTATAAGGTGCATCAGAAACGATAAGAAGACCCCATTGTACAATGTAACAGTTATTAGTTATGGTATTTGGCAACTGGCCCAGCTCTGGGCACCAAGGGTTGCTGTATAGGGCACTCACGGTTATGAGGAGGATTTTCTTCTGTAAAGGATCATCAGAGCAGTATCGCAGTGTTGCACCGCCAACCCCGCCGTGGCTCCGGTGTCACGTGGGGCGGTCAAGTTACCGGCGGTGATCTCCTTCAGTGCTGGTGAGATGGAGGGGGAGAGAGGCTCTCCCGGTGTGCGCCTCAGCTGTGCTCATATGTATGGAGGGCACCGCTGCTCCCGGCGTGTGAGCGGTCTCACGCTCAGTGGTCACGTGACCTGCGGTTCCTCCTCTGTGAGTGGGGTCTTTCGGCGTGCAAAGCGGCAGTAGAAGCAGGGAAGGATCTCTCAGCAAAGCCGAAAAAAGTAGCGCTGCACAGCCGCAAACACAGGGTGTAGACAGTGGTGACTAAAATTCAAGTTTATTGAACAGACATGGATTGCTGATGGGTCCTCTGACGCGTTTTGGCTCGCAGGCCTTCGTCAAAGAGTCTTTGACGAAGGCCTGCGAGCCGAAACGCGTCAGAGGACCCATCAGCAATCCATGTCTGTTCAATAAACTTGAATTTTAGTCACCACTGTCTACACCCTGTGTTTGCAGCTGTGCAGCGCTACTTTTTTCGGCTTTGCTGAGAGATCCAAGTCTGTCTAAGCCACACTGTGTCCAGGGACCTGGCGCAGTGGTGATCTCCCTAGGAGAAAGGGAATCCCACTTCAACACGGGAGGGCGTACCTGGCAAAGGGACAGCACGGAGAGATGTGCGGCTAGAGCCGGCAGCTGCATGGGGCAGTCTGCTACATCCCAACCTACAATAAAGATGTCATGTTCAAAGAAACCCCCACTGTGTGAGTGTGAGATTACTCTGCAGTGGCAGTCACCACCGAGAAGGAGTTCCTCACCAGGACAATCTCCCTGCGGAAGCATAGATCCTGATGAGGTGGAGGCGCTGCACATGAAGTAAGTTGGACTCGTAACCACTACCTCAGATACCTGTCCTGCTGCCATCCTCTATAACACCAAGCGGGAGACTCAGGAGTCCTGTTACTAGCAGGTGCACCACCACACACGACCTTGTAATGGGGACCGGTTAGACCACACGGGCCAATGTGAGATTGGGTGGGTCAGACAAGGGGGGTCCAGCCGTTACAATTGGAGGCGCTGCTGAGATACCTGTTAACAGGACAGGCTTTTGCTAGGCACACACTAGGAAACAGAGAGAGTGTCTGCTGCCACTTTGTGCTGCGTGGGACGGAACCAGGGGTAGTCAGGGAGATGCTGGAGCTGCATGCCGCACAGACGCCTTGGGATCCGTAAGGGGTTAGTGAGTCTGGAGCAGGGGGCTATTGCTGTTCTAGTCGCCTTGAGGTAGCGCTAGCGGGGGACGCCTGAAGGGGTAAACTGGTAACTTAGGGCAGGAATTCTGGAAGGGTCCGCACTAGGCTAGCCAAAAGTAAATCGACGCCCAAAGTACTGCATGGAAGAGCCAGAGTACTCTAGTCTCCATTCCAGACCACTTACCAAGGAGCACAGACTGGAGGAACGTGTTACAGTAGACACAGAAAGAGTGAGCCTAGCCTGAGGTAGTGCAAACACGAGTCAGATCTACGTTAGGTACACAAGGTGGTGCACAAGGCATGTTTATTGTACGGATGTGGTAGCTGCCCCGCAGAGCGGAGCTCCATGTACAGGAACGCAGTGTTCAACGATCAAGAGAGACCTGTCAGAATGGAGGATCTGCACAGAGCTGAAGGTCCAGGATGGCAGGGAGAGAGAACCGTCAGAATGGAGGATCTGCACAGAGTAGAAGGTCCAGGATGGCGGGGAGAGAGAACCGCAAGAATGGAGGATCTGCATAGAGCAGAAGGTCCAGGATTGCGGTCAGAGGAAGAACACGCATATGAACTGTGCGTGGACGAAGAACAAGCTACAGAAGAGACTTTTGTGAGTTTGTTGTGGAATGGCGTGAAAGCCGTGGCTGCGCCGTGTTTATCATGTTTTTGTTCTCGGGATGATACCCCTGAGAATAATGAGCATGACAGTGTTATCCTATGGGAGGAACGAAATGGACTTTGTTATACCCCAATTAACAAACAGCCAGATGCTACCTCAAATGGGAAAAAGGACAATACTTACCAAGATGGCGGTTCCCGCGTTCCCGGGATACCGCGTGGGCATGCTGCAGAAAGTCTTGCAACTTTGCAGTTTGCTAATTGTTGGCCAGGATTGGCGCCAACGAGAAAACTCCACCCCGATGGGGAGTTTGGCGCGAAAGCTGGAGCCGCGCCCTCATGGACTATGACTCACTCTGCACCAGTGCTGGGTCAGCCTACAAGTCTACGAGACATCCCCCTAGTTTCAACCAGGGGGAGTGGTTTGCAGTTCCACCGGATGTCGACAGAGAAAGTAGGAGGAGGGGTTGCTAAATCAGCCCATGCCCTTCAGTTGCGAAGAGCCATTGACCAGTACAGACCTCTGAAACGAGTGCCTCCGCTGGTGAATATGGCTGCAGTTGCTGATAAAGTGGACCAGAGTCCGTTGATTTCTACTCATCCCTACTCGGCTCCAGGAGGCTTCCTGATCATCCGGGTGGAGGGTGTGGAGACTGTGGCGTGTCTTTGCCTGCAGTGCAGACTGCCAGGCGGAGCCGTGGGCAGCGAGGCCCAATGCCCCCACTATGGACTGCAGTACATGTGGCCCATGACCACTTTTGTACCGGTACAAGCGATGGGAGTAGCAGGAAATGTCCCGATGCCGATCGACGAGCAGCCGGGAGCACTATGGAATGAGAGTGCAGGTCCCGCGGAGTCGGAGTCAGGTTCGGTGCTCCCGACGGAGAAATCCAGCCATCGGAGAGGTGATCACCGAGGAGCCCATCGCCGGTCTCCTACTGGGATGCCTCGGCCGAATTGCAAGTTAGAATCCTCGGACGAGGAGTGTGCTAGGCTGTCGAGTAAGATGGTCATAAAGAGGGACTGCCATACTATTGGTACGCCCTGGAGAGATGCCATTCCCCGTGGTGTGGAGACACGGAGTCGAGTGTCTCCAGTACCTCGACCACCCGATCGCTGGAGTCCCACTGCTGTGGTGACTAGTGGATCGGAAGGAGGTCGATCCACCCCGACCCTGCGAGGCACTAAGATGACACCGTGCCTGTCACAGACCCAGGGGGTGGAGGAGAAGGAAGAGCGAGTCCAGAGCCAGACTGGATCGCGCAGCAGACGGGCGTTGCCGGATGTCCTCGTGGAGGAAGAGATCCCGATTGGGGATCCAACCCAAGATGGCGTCGCAGCACGTGCGTGTGCGGAGGAGAGTCCGGACGAGCAGAGCGGCATCGAGTGGGAGGTGCTAGCGCCTCTGCGGTCGAGCAGCGGAAGCCGATCCCCTACTGCCAGGGGGAGCGGGCGTTCGAGTTGCAGAGCAAGAAGCCCAGCTGCTGGAGTCAAGAAAGGACTTTGTGGCAAAGTTAAGGCAGGTATTGCTGGAGAGCAGGTCGTAACCCTGTCAATGCTTACTGTCCGGTCCCGTCCCCCAACCCCGGCCACTCCCAAAGTTAGTCCCAAGTCCCTAGTTAAAGCTCCTGTCCCTGTCACTTCTAGTTTGGGGGTGTCAAGGGATTCCCGGGGTCCTATCCAAGAACGGACTGGAAGCCTGGACTGGGGAACGTCCGATAGTGGATCGGAGGGTGGAGGGAGGATTACTCGACATGGGTCGATGACCAGCGAAAGTTATAGTGCGCTGGGTATTGAGGGCGGACACTGGTCACAGAGTAAGAGCCAAGTGGGGCGATCTGAGGGTACGTCCGGGGTATCTTCGGGTGGGCCTGATGAGGAGTCAATACAGGAGTCTATAGAACCTAGCTCCGAAGAACGGAAGGAGACTAGGTGGTGGGCCCCGTTGAACGAGGGGTATGTAGCCTGGTTCGACCGCACCCGATTTATCCTAGAGAGGGAGGGGGTGGTTGATCATTGGTGGGCTGCCGGTGACTTTGATGACGAGGCATACCTTAGGGCCCTAAGGGTAAGGTGGGATCGCATCCAGGCAGGCCTTATTATCCCAAAGGGGTCCGCAGGGTTGGATGACCCGGTAGAGACCGATGAGCCCCTGTCATGGGTGCTGCCCGGGGCGGCTGGCGAAAGTAAGTTGACCAGGGCTTGCCGAGCTGAACGGGCTGTTGCGGCAAAATACAGAAGGTCGCATGGGCTTGATTACCCGTATGTCCCGGAACCTCTAATGAGAGAGATAGAGGAGAATAGGGAGAGATGGCTTAAAAACGATATCCAGCACTATATCGTAGATAAAGGGGGAGCCATCAAAGGAATGCAGGCAGGGTGTCCCAACTTATGCGGGTCTGGAAGAAAGGATGCAGTGTGTACATGCACAAAGTGGTGTATTGCAATGAGCGAGGGATACCACGGGAATACAGCGTGACTGTGCATGATGCCGCGGGGCGGGAGGTGAAGAAGCCAGATCCTCGACATTATTATTGATTAACAAAATAGAGTGGTCTGCTGTTTTCTTTAGCGCTCCCTGCTGGTCAGTGAGTGAGATGGGCTTGCATTATTATGTCAATGTGATGATGTTTGCCATGTTATTTGTGTGTTCTTTTGCAGTGTTTCCTGGCGCAAGGTACACCAAATTTAGGTCCCAGCCGGGACGGTGGGTATTAACCAGGGGGAGTATGTAGCCATGCATAATAATGACTGCATACATCTTCCCTGTTGGCAGTAAGTCCTGGTAAGTACAGGCCTGCCATCAGTAGTTATGGAGGTTTTCCCTCACACCCTGGTGTGGTGCCCTGTGTAAGGAAGGGAGTGGCTGTATGCTCTGAGTCCCTGGATAGTGACATCAGAGATGCGCCTGCCCCCTGAGGTATAAAGGGCACCACACTGTCAGTTAGTGTTGTGGCAAGGAGGTTAGCCAGCAGTTGTGTGAAGCAGCTGGTAAAATGTATGCTCCGGCATAAGGGATTGGAGGAATACTTTTGTGACCCTAGTGCTGTAACTAGCGGTAGCAGAGTGACCAATCACGTCTGTCTAAGCCACACTGTGTCCAGGGACCTGGCGCAGTGGTGATCTCCCTAGGAGAAAGGGAATCCCACTTCAACACGGGAGGGCGTACCTGGCAAAGGGACAGCACGGAGAGATGTGCGGCTAGAGCCGGCAGCTGCATGGGGCAGTCTGCTACATCCCAACCTACAATAAAGATGTCATGTTCAAAGAAACCCCCACTGTGTGAGTGTGAGATTACTCTGCAGTGGCAGTCACCACCGAGAAGGAGTTCCTCACCAGGACAATCTGCCTGCGGAAGCATAGATCCTGATGAGGTGGAGGCGCTGCACATGAAGTAAGTTGGACTCGTAACCACTACCTCAGATACCTGTCCTGCTGCCATCCTCTATAACACCAAGCGGGAGACTCAGGAGTCCTGTTACTAGCAGGTGCACCACCACACACGACCTTGTAATGGGGACCGGTTAGACCACACGGGCCAATGTGAGATTGGGTGGGTCAGACAAGGGGGGTCCAGCCGTTACATGTCTATTAATGATTTTATATTGCAAATAATGTTAGTGATGCTATATTGTTAATGGAAGGGTTTTTAAGATTATGTGATATCAGTATCAGATGTGCTAGCCTTTTAGGTTATGCCCAGTTCCCTATTAGATAGGATATAAATAGGGTCAGGGCGAGCAGCTTCCACACATGCCCCTGAGGAAACCAGTTCTTGGTGAAACTAGTCGGGTGAAGGTGAATGTAGAGCTGATGAGGATCGTTTCCCAGAGAGTCTGCAGTCATAGAAGTGACAGATCGTGATTACCATACCGAAATCTTGCGAGACGCGAGCGCAGGCCCCACGTAATGCGGAAGTAATCTGAGAGCACGTAACCGACGGCGGAGAAGGACACAGGGCGCGGGACGTTTCTGTGAACTGCCTAGTATCCTTGTATACCGGAGGAACCCAGCGTGAGGCCAGTGACTATTGAGGAGGAACGCGATACGCAGGACATGCTGTGGAGTGTTCTAAGGGTCCTGGTAGAACTGTCTCTGATGTGTGCAGTATTCATCTGTGGAATATATCTTTTTTATGTGTTTTTATAATAAATTCTTTGTATTTTGGTACTTCTCTCTCCCTTTTCCTTATCATATTTTCTCTGCGAGTAAAGTTGGGATAAGCTTCAGAATCCTGGTGAGCCCAGAAGTTGGATTGTGAAGGGAGCCCAGCTGATCTGGATATAGTGGATTTTCCTGAATAACACAGAAACAGCTAAGACCGCATTTCTCTGCTAATTTCCATCTGTTATCTTGTAAGTGAGATTCTTTAAGCAGGTTTTTGATTGTACTATATACCGAGTGCACTGTGGTCTGTTTCTTTTTTTGTCTCTCCTAGGCACTATAGGTCCACCCACCTCCTCTTTGTGTTTCTATTTTGACTTTCTCTCTGGGTGAGAGTCTTTTGGGCCAGCTGCAGGGAGAGATTAGGTATTTTATTGTTTTAGCTTTGTGTCTATATTTTTAGCTATTTGCACAGTTCTGTTTTTTCTTCCAATTTTGTATTCACAATGGTTTATTTTAAAAATTTGTTCTTATGTGAAACACATACTGTACTGTCTGCAAACTTTATTTACTGAAAATGTTACACCATGGAATGCATGTATACAGTATATGTCACTACTACTTGCAAAATAATGAATGCATGCGTGTTTAGCGCACATTGTAAGGATTTCCTTTTATACTTACTTTATCATCAATATACATTAAAACACTACCTTCCAACCCAATCTCCTATCCATTTTCTAAAGTAAAGGAACCCCTCTTGTGCATTGTGGACATTAAAACACTTACACTGTCTGCGTTACATGCCTTGGAAACATTGACTTGGTGTTTGTGTGGGGTTGAGGAAGCAGCTCCAGTATGTGTGGCAAAATAATCCATTCATTAAAAAGTGCATAGCATAAATCACACAGCAAGGGACTTTACTTAAAAAGGTCTAATCCCAGTGAGGTGCTGGTGCAAACAAAGAAAAAAAAGAGTCCTAAGCACCATTACATTAACATTCTACAGAGCCTCACACCTTCCAATTAAACACACTCACCTCTCCCTTGACCTTTTTGGGAACAGTTGTTGAATATGAAATATTTAATAAGTGAGGTAAGAAAGTATTGTACAGTTAATTGAACTATATGGTAAATATCCTTCATAAATTATAAGTTTAAACATTATAGATGTAGCCAGGTCCCCTTACCCTACCTCAGTTGTGGGTGTAGGGTATGAGAGGCCACTGCAGGGGCGATCAGGTCGTATGCACGAAGCTGTTGTGCATGCGCAGAAGCTTTCTAAGTGTGACGGCCACCTTGCTCCACCCTCCTCATGCGCAGTAGCAAGGACATGCGGCTTCCATTACTCCCATAGGCTCTGCAGAGACTACAATCCCCACAAAGCACAGGGGCAGTTAGTCAGGTGTAGGTGTCCAGCCAATAGGGCTCCTGGGTTCCCCTGTTATGGAAAGATATATTTGGCACACTCAGGAGACCACGCCAGTCGGAAGAGGGAACTGGATCCAGCAGGTAGGGTCTCATTGCCAGCGGCACTGAGACTAGGTCTAGCATATTCCATCCTTAAGCCCCAGCTAGACCTCGACTCACAGTAGCTTGTAGTTGCTGCAGGGAAGGCCCCTTAGATAGGGTGCTTCCACATTGTACTGTCTAGTGTCAGGGACACAGTGAGGATGCCACACGGTGATTGCGGCCTGTGGTCTGGGACCAGACCACCTCCGTTTGTAAGAGACGCTGTATGGTGATATTATTCACGCCAGAATTCACCCCACGTGGAGGCTGACGCCATCGCAGACGATGTCGCTGGATCAGTGGATACCTGTTGCTAAGTCGTCCGCATCGAGTACTGGAGTACTCGGCAGGTACCTCAACTAAGTGCACCAACACTCCACGGGATAGCGCTATCTCCTACACTTTGGGTGGGCCCTGACATTGGGGAAAAAGGACATCAGGGTATTGGTACAAGCACCCTATGTACTTTTGGTGACACTCACTGGTGGTATCAGGTTGGGGCATTGTTTTACTGGAGTGGAGAGAGAATCCGGCGCTAATGCAGGCGGCAAAAAATCCAAGTAACTACCGATATGTGTAAGAGAACTGGCTTTATTCTGACATCACACACACATAGAAAACCCAGGCTACACCTCAGCCTCCCCCTCAACTCGTTTCACGCTATGGAACAGCAGACGAAGCGCTGTGTGTATTATTGTTATTGTTCCTGTAAGGGGCCTATCCCACCATGTTGGGATCCCATACAGATGAAGGGGCTGCACCGATACGAACAAGAATAATCCCAGTCTCCCAGTGGCGGAGGCTCAGGCCTCCTGGTTCCCAACTGGTAATAGCAGCATTGGTAGTTCCTTCCCTGGAACGGAGGAACAAGGGCTACATAGGGTTAATACTGTGTGTCACCTCACATCAATTTATATAGTTGTATACTAATTGCAACATTGTTAGTCACGTATCATGGACTCATAATTGTTACATATACCATTTTTCTAACACAACATCTAATTTTGTAGGGGGAAACAAATATCTGAGATACTGTATGCAACTCAGACAACCTGTCATATATACTGACAGGACAATCCTGTTTTTTGGCTCGTCACAAATCTATATCATTTATCATTATGAATTGCACCGGAATGTAATTATTTTACATTATGGGGGATCTTTAATAAGTAATATAGTTACCCCATTCTCACCTCTGTCTGTTGGCCAGAGAGGAGCAAGGAATTTTTATGATGCCCCATTTGAAGATACCATGGCCAGATCCGGTCAAATCTTAGTAACATCTGTACACTGTCACCTGTCACTTCATTTATAAACATATTTATTTTATTGTTTTATTGGCCCACTAATGCAGACGCCATGACGACACCAGGCTACTCTCAAAGGAGAGAAATCTAATAATAGGTATTTTTTAAATTAGAGTTAACACAATGTTTGCTGCATTTGTTCACGCAACGTAACATATTTGTCTCTAGCATGGCACTGTACCGCACAATCCTTATTTGAATTTACAATGTACACTATGTCTTTGTGCTTTACTTTAATAAATATGTCATTTACAGAGTGTCTGGAGTCTTTAGTTTTCTAGCATTGAAAGAGTGTATGAGAAGAGGAGGTGTTTATGGGTGTCTTAAAAGACATCTTATACAGTACTATATATAACGTGCATGACTTTATCCTCAGAATACATTGAGATTATTTTACCTACACACTAGCATCACTTACTGTTAATTCAAAGAACACCCCAAGCCACAAAACACCACTGGGCAGTCACAGGTTAGGAGAGGGAGAAGATAGAGTAGAGAGGCTCTCCTGGGAGATATGTAGACAAGGTTGGTTTAAAGGGGTTATATATAGCACTTGGGTCTATAGTAAAATAGAACTCTTCTCCTTCTCCCTCCTCTCCAGCAAAACCCCTATTTCAGGATCTGTCCACTTTAGGGAAGGCAGGCGTAACACAAGTCATGTTAAACCTAAAACAAGGCAGTGTTATGCCTATTCTAATGAGATCAGTAATGGCTGTTGTTCTTGCATGTTATTAGATTTGTGGATTAGCACTAACCTAAGGGAAAATAACACCTATTACTGATTTCGATAACATGACTTTATGAACCCTGACTTATCAGAGCTTTGTGGATCTGCGCCAAAGTGAACAGCCTCCATCATGCCCTCCATCTCTAACATGAAACAAAGAAGTCCAGAGCAAAATCAAATGTGACAAAAATACACAGTGAAATACCTATATATCTCTTGAAAAAGGGGTAATTTCGTTAACCCTTTGGCCAAAGCGTGTAAGCCTGCGAGCCACTTTCAAGGCATGACCATAATATCGCAGGTCCTAAACACAAATAATAATTATTTATTATTAAAAAGTGGTAATTTGGGGGAGTTTCTGAGAGCTTGCTGGGTATCTGTGTGTTTGTTAACTTTGTCCAGCTGGTCTCAGCTGTTTTGGAGGTTAGTGGCTCCTCCCACCCAGGGTTTAAAGCTCGACCCTCCCCACTATCCAGGTAAGCAGGTTTTCTTTTCATGCAGCTGGTTGCGACAGGTTCAATGCCTGGACCATCCTTCCTCTAATTATAGAGGTAAATAAGGATTTTAATCAGGGTTTAGGACCTGCAATATTATTGTCATGCCTTGAAAGTGGCTCGCAGGCCTGCACGCTTTGGCCAAAGGGTTAACTAAATGACCCATTTTTTAAGAGATATATAGGTATTTCACTGTGTATTTTTGTCACATTTGATGTTGCTCTGAACTTCTTTGTTTCTTGTTTTATACAATTAGCCACATCCAGTAGCACACCTTTTGACACACACACACACACACACACACACACACACACATATATATATATATATATATTGTGGTAATTTGGGGGGAGGGTTCTGAGAGATTACTGGGTATCTGTGTGTTTGTTAACTCCATCTCTAAAATGCCATGCTTCATTTAAAATAGTCTTCTAAATAGTATCCTTCTATTTGGTCCTGTCTTGGTTTAACTGTAGCTTGTCGTGTTTCTTGCTGGACAATAGAAGCAGACATAAATCATATTATTATTATTTAGTATCATTATTTTTGTTAAATATTTAATAAATTACATAAATATTTAAGTAGGCCTCAAAAAACGCGCACCCCAGATTAAATAACACAAGGAAACCAAAATAATTCAAATAAAATAATTTTAGAACCAAAACACCAAAACAAAAAGTGCACATCTCTAATCCAAAATTAAACTTTTAATGTCAAATTAGTGAATCATTTCTGAGCAAGATTGTAAAGGGGGGACTTAGGCTGTGTTTTCCAGCAAAACTACAATCGCACAGGGCAATAGGATTTTCACGTTAACAAGGCTAGTATCAACATCCATTTATTAAGAATGAGCATTTCTTACTATATTCCTCGAATTCATCATTATTATTATTATCATCATCATTTATTTATATCGTGTCAACATAGTCTATAGCACAGTACAATAGGGATTAAAACAATAAAATATTTAACATTAACAAACATTGTTACAGTAGGTAAGGAGGGTTCTTCCCCAAGGAGCTTACAATCTGTAAGGAAGGATAAGTAGAAAACATTAAATACAACAAAAAACAAAGAAGCCGAAAGCTACATCCAATATGACAAAAATATAAAGTGAAATACCTATATATCTCTTGAAAAAGGGGTCATTTAGTTAAACCCTTTGGCCAAAACATTTTTAAGCCTGCAAGCCTCTTCAAGGCATGACCAAATTTTGCAGGTCCTAACACTAACTGATTAAAATTCTTAGTTACCTCTATAGTTAGAGGAAGAATGATCGCATTGGATCTGTCACAGCCAGTTGCATGAAAGAGAACTGCTTACTTGGAAAGTGGGGATGAGCGAGCTTAAACCCTGAGACGGAGGTGCCACCAACCTCCAACACAGCTGAGACCAGCTAGACAAAGTTAATTAACACACAGATACCCAGCAAGCTCTAAGAAACCCCCAAAATTACCTTTTTTTCTTTTATCTCCTTTCTTGTGCGCCTAGGTCACTTTCTACATCATATGAATTTTCTCGGCACCTGTGGGGTCATTGACTTTTCTGGCAGCCAAGAATAGGGAAAGTATATATATTATAGAGAACACCTCTCTCCATTATAGTGTGTATTACTATTGTTTTATCACATTGTGAGTGATTATAGATTGTAGCGCTTTTTGTTCTTTCACACATTAATATATCTATGTATATAAGTGTCAATTGGAGTGCTACTGGGCGTGGCTAAATGTATACAACAAAAAAACAAAGAAGCCCAAAGCTACATTCAATATGCCAAAAATATACAGTGAAATACCTATATATCTCTTGAAAAAAGGGTAATTTAGTTAAACCCTTTGGCCAAAGCGCGCCCAGTAGCACTCCTATTGACACTTTTGTGTAGCAAGGAGACTTTGATAAAGAGACCCCAAAGTCCCTTGGAATTTTATGGAACAAGAAAAATATTTTGTGGTCTACAGTATGTACAAAAATTCTTGTCTACAAATGGTGTTTAAGCATTGCACCTAAATGATCAAATAAACAAATCCCATTGTTTTTTTTTGTATGGGATGACTTTTCTTTTGTAAAAATACTGCAGTTTTATTACCGTTTCTGCAATAGTTATGCAACACAGAAACTTTTATAAATAGGCTCCATGGTCCTCAATAGAAAAATAGAATTCAGCCCAGTAATACTGTAGTTGTGACAATGGGATGAATTAATAGGATTTGGGAATATACAAAGATGTACTCACCGATTCCTTAACCTTGTTATACATTGGCTTGGAGTTCACTGCAGGACTTCAAAGTACTTACTCCAAGAGTAAATTGTTATATGTCCGATTGAAAACTGCAAAATGGTTTCATATGGTGGAAGTCAATCATATTTTGAAGTACGCACTTATGTTTTCATTTTTAGTAACTATTTTTATTGTGTTTAATGAAGAATACTGCTGCACAAAAATGAGTGTTTTTAATTTGGTAAATATCTAGGTCTCATTTATTTATTTGACAAGGAATTAGCATATTTTTCTTAATGCTAGTACTAGACGTAGTGAGTCGATATAGGTAAATTCCATTATTATTGCCAGTAAGAAAATTAAATTCGTGTTTTTCTTTACATAGGCTCTCTGCCACAAAACTTTGATGCAATAAAATTGAATTTCTTATTTTGAACGATTTACAGTTATGCAGAACTTATAAATCAGAAGAGCGAAATAGGTTATGAATGGGTATGTATGTTTTTCTAAAAATGTCTAAATGAAATACTTTGAAACACAGTAAAAGAACTTCACAGTTCTCCATCTGGCAGCCATAATTGAAGTTAATAACACTTGTTTAGACATAAGGAAACTCTTTGACACCTCTACCATTTTAAAATGAAATGATCAAACAGACATCATCTAGTCATAAGAAATCAAAGTGGCTAGTTGTGGCAATATGTCATTTTAAGGCAATTGCCTTTAGCTATGTTTCCATCCCGGTCTAATAATCTCTAAAATATGTTAACTTTCTTTTTTAGTGAATCCTGTTACATTTAATCAGCTGCATTTTTAAATCATACCTGAAGGTTACATCGCTCCACCCCGTTAGGTGGCTGCAATTTCACATATCCATAGCATTGTTTAGTATATCTTTAAGTGTTGCATGGGAAAATATTTGTATTCATTGAGTCTTTTAATAATAATAAAGGTAAAGTTATACAAATGTGTAGCTCTGGAATAATAGTATATGAATTGTGATTTGCTCGGTTGCATTCATATTGCATTAGGCCTATGTTTTTACATTGTATTAAAGTAAATGCAGCAAATATAAAGATTACAAACATTGGAAAAAAATAAATGTGTGTAATACATATTTCAAACAATTGAATTTAGTGTTATAAAAACTGGAAGTGAACTTAGTCTTGGGCATTGTTAAACTATAGAATATC
Source organism: Ascaphus truei (assembly GCF_040206685.1). Taxonomy (NCBI): domain Eukaryota; kingdom Metazoa; phylum Chordata; class Amphibia; order Anura; family Ascaphidae; genus Ascaphus; species Ascaphus truei. Next base: position 498,757,126 of record NC_134483.1, on the reverse strand, counting down.
TAAAGGAGCAGCCCCCTAACACTTATCTAAGTTTGTTTTAAATTTTTATTAACAGATTTCTATCAAAAATCTTTATTTTTATTTTTTTATATAATGTAACAGGAGATATCAACTTGTAATTCTTTGGGTTTAAAGACCACATTTTAAACAGGTGCAGCTGCCTCTACAGGTAATTTAAATGAGGACCGTGGGGCCTATGCAGAAAGGGCCGAAAAATTGCATTCGCCAGGGTTTCAATTCGCCAGGTTTTTGGCGTGTTAACCTCGCTGTATGCAGGGAGGGCCAAATCCCTGGCGAATGATTGCGCCACCACCATTTGAAATAATGGCTATTAAGCGGTGGCGAGACGGCTGCCTGGCGAGTTGTGTTTGCAGCAGAGAGAGATCCGCTGCTCTCTCTGCGCAAACATCGGCACATAAAAAATTATTTAAAAACCATTTTTATTCATAGTGTACATGTGCAGGGGGTCTCCGGAGCTGAACCGCATTGGTTTCAGGTCTGGGGACCCCTTGCTTCCCGAGATACAGACCCCTTTATGAGGTGCCGGTATCCCTCTGCATTTAAAGGTCCCGATCACGTGACCGCGGAATGTAAAGAAAGCAGAGGGATACCGGCACCCCCTAAAGGGGCCTGTATCTCGGGAAGCAGGGGTTTCCCGCCCCCTCCTGTGCCCCTCGACATCCGAATTACATCTGGATTGTACTCGACGGAGGTTGTCCTTGTCTGGCGCAAGTGGTGGTGAAGTGCTTCACCTACTGTATTCTATTTTAAGGTTTCTCTAGCCTAAATATTATATTAAACTGTAATACACTATAGGCATATCCCGCATTAAAGTACGCAATCGGTCTAGAGCATGTATGTAAAGCGAACATGTACTTAAAGTGAAGCGCTACCTTTTTTCCACTTATCGATGAATGTACTGTACTGCAATCGTCATGTACATGCATAACTGATGTAAATAATGCATTTGTAACAGACTCTATAGTCTCCCCGCATGCGCACAGCTTTGGTACAGGTAGGGAGCTGGTATTGCTGTTCAGGACGTGCTGACAGGCGCATGCGTGAGCTGACATTTGCCTGTTGGGCGAGATGTCCTTACTCGTGAGTGTACTTAAAGTGAGTGTCCTTAAACATTGGTATGCTTGTATGGGGCATGAGCTTCTGTTTTTTGTCTTTAGATAAATATATATATATATCATACAGAGACAGATGGCACTCATATATAATCAGTAAGTGGGTTGCTTGTCCCATATTGATGAATGTGCAAAGAAACTCCTTACCAGGCACTCCCTTGAGAAAGGTCCGTTTGTCAGGACCGAAACGTCGGGTATCTGTGCCTGTTCATCTATTACATCTATTTGGACTTTTACAACGAGTGCTGTCTCTTCTTTGCTGCGCGTTTCCAATTTCTGATGGTCAGCCAGGTATGGAGTTTCTTTGTGTATATATATAGCATATCCCCTTTACGTACTATGTATATATATCCCCCTTTACCTACTGTATGCCAGTATACTGCATACCTTTTTTGTTTGGAGGAACCCTTTAATATATCTCTCTCCCTCTCCCTCTCCCTCTCCCACACACATTCTGTCAGTCACACACACACACACACACACACATTCTGTCACAGTCACACACACGCACACACATTCTGTCACAGTCACACACACGCACACACATTCTGTCACAGTCACACACACACACATTCTGTCACAGTCACACACACACACATTCTGTCACAGTCACACACACACACACACACACACACACACACACACATTCTGTCACAGTCAAACACACACAAATTCTGTCACAGTCACACACTCTGTTTGCAGCAGAAGCCTCTCCTCCTCCCCCCTTTAGCTCACATGCAAAGTTGGCAGCAGCCGACACCACGGTTCACCCTCTCCCCTTCCCCATCCCCCCATAGCTCACCAGCTAGGATCTCCCTCTCCCATCCTATGTGCCTACCTCAAGCAGCAGGAGGACTGCACGCACTCTATAGCAGCAGGCACCAGAAGTGCCGGGCTGCTAGAACGCGCTCAGAGGAGGGAGGAGTAGAGCAGAGGGGGGAGAGCCAGGGGCAGCATTGAGTGCGGCCAGCCAGGCAGAACCCCTGGGACTGCTCCACGCAGCCCCAGGGTTCTGCGGAGCCCCGGTTGGGAATCTCTGACCTATGCCTTAGGGAAACTATGCGGGTGACTATGCGTGCTGCTATAACTATTGCTCACAGGAGGCCTAAGCCTCCACCACTGGGAGCTTGGGGTGAGTTATTTATCCTGTAGTACAGCAACTCCACCTATGAGGGATCCCAGCATTGGGAACCCCTCACAGGAACTAATACAGTAATAAATAATACACTTTCAGGTATATAACAACGATTTACTGACACACTCAAATACAGTAACAATAATAATAATGCAATACCCACACAAAGCACCCAACACCCCGGTGTGGTTTCCCCCAAAGTACTGAGGGTGCCTAGGCATCTAAACACCCGGTGTCCATAGAACAATCCAACCCAAAGTATGAGATTGCGCTACCCTTGGGTAGATTGTTGGGGCACGTTACCCAGGTACCACCGATGAACAAAAGGGATCAGTCAGGTCCCACGTCGTGGGGCTTCCAACATAATCCCTTCACTCCTAACGCTTTCTGACCCACCTTGTGAGGTGCGAGCTCCAGCTTGATGTTCTCACACAATGTCTATAGGGCTCCGGCTGGGTCCCAGGCTGCAGGGCACCACGTGGCCGTCCGGTCACCAGTACAACAACACTACCAGGTTGCTACTGGGAAGCATCCCTATCTGGGACCTTCCCTACAACACTTTACTAGTGGTGACTAGGACCTAGCTGGGGCCTATAGGGCAATACAAGGCCTAGTCCAGGGAAGCACTGCTCCCTGGACACTACCTGCTTCATTGACTCCCGCCATCCGACTGGCATGCGTGGGATTTGCACGCCAAACTAGCCCCTGCCTCCTCAAGTCCTATTGGCTCATACGCCCCATGTGGTGCTTACCTCCCTAAGCACTATGGGACATGTAGTCTCGTGCGGCGTCTTGCGGAGCTACCATGGATGGATGGATGGATGGATGGATGGATGGATGGATAGTTTTTAAAAATCAATATAAGCAAACGGCTCAAATCTTTGAACCTTCACCGTCTCCTCCATCTACTGTGCCGCAGCCTTGTGTAGATACGCCGATAGACTTCTGTTCCGGGTTGTCAGGAGTGTGCATCCACACTATAGTCCTTCCCAGGTCAAAGTCTTGCGATAACAGTCTCAGGCAACAACAGTTCAATAAACCTCACAAAGGCAGCAGATTCACCACGGGGGAGTTACCGGGTAAAATAGACCAGCATAAATGATATTATGCACTGGATCCACATGTCCATAAGTTCAAATAGAGTCCTTGATATTAGCCATACGCGTTTCGTCGTGATACATGCGACTTCATCAGGGGGGGTTTTAACTGCATATGGTGCGCTCTTAAATAGCCTGATATTAAATTCTTAAATTGGATACACACCTGTTTTGCAATCAATAAACAACAGAGTGTCTGCTGGGGAAAACGTAGATGTGAAAAAACAGATAACACAGACACATAAACACCAAAACTAGGTGAAAATTCAAAACATGCACTATAATTGCACCATACGTCTTTAAAACAAATGATAAAAAATCTGATCAAAAATGTTAACTGATAAAATAAGATGCATAAAATACATGACAAATACAATCCAGATCTAAAATAATGCCATGCATGTATTTGCCACTATGAGTGTGTATGATTAAAAGCTACAGACATTTAATTTCTGTGTAGCAAATTGATATGATTATTTAAATACAGTCCAGATTCATCCCAAGTGAAATACAACATGCATGCAAATGCTGTATATAACATCCAACAAAATACAATATTAAAATGATGTCATAAAAACTGTAAGAGCTGTAGAAAGCCATAATAAATGGATAAATAAAAACCATAATTAAAATATCTCATAATATATATATTAAGGATGAGCAAAAAAAATTGCATTTTGATCATTTTGATAAAAGCCAAACCAAAACACTAAATATTTTCAGAACCCAAACAAAAACATGAAGTAAAGTGCCCACCCTTAATATTGATTGCACCTAAATGAAGATTTTTAAATTAGAGATACTGCACCGACACACTTTATTCGAGCAAATACCCGGTATGTACCTGGCAGATACCTGGAATGCGCCGCTCCTAACCTCTGACAAGCCCCGTTGCATTTGCCTTCCCAGCCTGGGTTCATGCCTGGCTGATCGGCGGCTGATCTGTTAAATGATAATGATTAGGATTTAATAGGCTGCAATGCTTCGCGTGTCTACCAGATGGCATAAATTCATGAATTGTAATGCAGTTTATATATATATACTGTGCAGTATTGCAGCCAGCGGGAATAAAATGCTTCAATCCCTGCTTGGAAAATAACTCAATGCACTCGGGCAGAAAACAGTCACAAACCTCAATACACCCGGGTATACCCGAATTCGTGGGACTAGCCAAGCTCGAATAAAGTGTGTCGCCAGTGTACGCTTGCTATCTCGAGCTTTCTTTGTCAAATATTTAACCTTACTGTATTTCCACATCCTCAAATCTTTCCCAACTGATACTGTATGTGTGCAAAATAGCACACCAATTAACCAAAAAGCAGAAATATGATACTGTATATTTCATAGTGTCTTTGTTCCCTCCTGTCTTGTTTAAAAAAAATATAGAAAACTACTGCACAATGCAGATAACGGGAATATGATGTCATTAGGGAAGCATATGTTTATTGTTTAAGACCCACATGGGATTTCCCCATGTGTGGAACAGCTCAGTCTTAGCCTTGTTTCATTCATTTGACTTCTTGTGAATCATAAAACAGGTTTCACTTGTCTCAAGTGTTATTTGTAGCAATATGTATCATTTAGATCAAAAAACGGTTACACATCCTCTATTCTAAACATAGCCTAATAAGCAGTCTCTTATATTTCATTTGGAATGGCATATTAAATTACACAGTAAGCTTTTGCCTTTTGGGAGCTCTTTCATTCAACTTAGGACCAAGACTTAGCCGAAGGCTATATGAGCAATAATCATGTTGTTATAAGAGTCTAATTTGGACTTTCTGTGCATTTAAAGTGTTGAGTTAACCATGTTCTGTTTATTTGTGGAATATTTTCTGACACCTATTCTCAATTAATCTAAATTCTTAGCTGCGGCCTTATTCCTAATTTGGGACCATGCCCATGCAGTCAGTACAATATTTCATTATTTTCTTTCATTTAGGCTCCTCTCTGAGCAATGTCTTTAAATGGAGAATTGGTTTTAAGGGTGTGGACATTTTAAATGCCCCCAAAATACCTGGTGCTTTGAATGTTAATACTAAGTGTAAGGATTACCAAAGTACAGCCGCTCCGCGCATCCTCTCGAGCACCATCGCGCACGCGCGGGGTGCTTACGGACCACATTCCTTACCAGACGCGCGCAGCATGCACACATGCCAAAACGGCGTCATCCGATGCTGCGGACTCAGGCTCCGCCCCGGATCGTGCCGCGCACTGACTGCGCGCGGAGCTCGCACGTGACATGTGCACCACTCCCCCAAGCTCCGTGTCAAGATTCATTAGCTGCACAAACAGCTGCACCTGCTCATAGATGCATTCTTTAACTACACAAACAGCTACACCTGCTCATTGAGCCCTGGACCTATCACAGCTACCGCGGAGGCCGCGCCCCGCTCCACCCCCCCATGGGGGTTGGCTAATCCAGCCTATATATGCTCACCAATGTCATAGGCACATTGGCTGAGCATAGATATATGTGACTCTGTGTTTACCGTTCCTGTCGCCTTGTTCCTGTCCTGTTGCCTTGTTCCTGTCCTGTTGCCTTGTTCCTGTCGCCTTGTTCCTGTCCTGTTGCCTTGTTCCTGTCCTGTTGCCTTGTTCCTGTCCTGTTGCTTTGTTCCAGTTATGATCTTCTGTGCACCGAACCGGCTTGCTTTGACTACTCCTACCTCTGGCTCCTGATCTTGGCTACCTCTGACTCCTCGCTCCTCTCTAATCCTGAACTCGGCATTGCACCTCGACCACTCTCCACTCTCCAACCCTGACATTGGCAAAAGTACCTTCTACGCTCCGGATATCTCCTACGTTGAACTCGGCAAGTATAAAGACTACTCTGATCTCTATTTCCCGGACCCGGCTATCAAGGCAAACCTACACTCCGGACGTGGCCCCTATGGCTGGTGTTTGTTACTACTCCCATCTCAGTACCGGGGTCTCGTCTTGTTTGTGGTGAGCACAGTGTGACACTAAGCATTTGTATAACTTCCAACTATCCAAGTTTAAACGTATTGGAGAAAAAATACCTAAATAGCTATAAATCAACAGAACATCAACTTGTTTGTGTTACTTATTTGGGGTATTTCTCAGCCACTCATTCCACCATCCTAACATAAAGACTAAAAACAAAATGTTTTACCACATAACATGTTATTCAATAGTGTTTAAAGATGGCATTAAGTGCAGGTGTGCTCTGTGGCCGTATCTTGAAGATACCTCATCATGTTCTTGAGCTCTATGCCCTGTAAACAGAGATGCTTAAACCAATTGAAAGTATGCACTTAATCATGTTATGGGGGGATGGAGGGGTGGAGGGGTGTGGGTTGAAAAGTAACAAAATCCTTCTCAAATATAAATATGATAAGTGTGTTTGCATCGTTTATACAGTTTTCCAAACCTGTTTCATTCACCAAATGGCACGTCAGAAAGGGGTTAAGCCACAGACAAGCATTCTGGGTAGAGATGCAAATGAGAACCCAGTGGGCCTGCCAGATTAAGCTTCCTATCCACTTATATGAATTGCCCAGATCTTTTGCCTGTTGTATTAGAAAGCTTATATGGATAATCCTGAGACAAGGAAGATACTGAATCAACACACACACTCAAATACAGCTGTTTTATCCTTTAAGACCCATCATTTTGAACTTGATCTCTGATTCTGCCTTGTGGAGCTTGTCTGCAGTTTAATTCTTGTATGACATGAGACATGCAGGCATACACATGGGTATTCTATCACTGCAGTCATAAAACAAAATGAAACAGCATTAACTTACTTGTTGAGAGCACAATGTACATTAACAGTTTCCACATGAATAAGAACATAGATCGTAAATGCAGTTTTTGTATTGTTTTAAGAATATAGAAAACGATGGCAAAATATTTCCAAAGAAATAAAAATACATACCATTTAAATAATTATTATTATGTTTTGTTTACTTTGTATACACTTGTATATCTACTGTTCTGATTTGTTTTGTTCGGTTACAGTACTTTTTAATGCACTAACATGAGATCCCTCATAGAGTAGCTGTCAGCAAAGTAAAATGAAGGAAGTATGTATGCCCCAGGGTGTATTATAAGAAGAAGATTAGCACAGTCTGTTCTGTGAAGGCCTAAATCAGCAGGCCATTATGCTAAACAATATGTAATTATTCTACTTCCACAATTGGCAAATAAAAAAGCAGATTAGACAGCACAATCTGGCAATATATGTCTCTGCTTTGTACCTTAAACTTACTGTGGTGAGAAAAGATGTATTTGCCCCTTTTTAAATTAAGAAAAAAACCTCTAAATGACTTGCTTTGCGCTGCTAAATTCTTGCTATAAAAAATTGGTAAAATCCATTGAGAGAACAGCTCAAAAGTCGCAAAATATTATATATATACAGCTCAACCCCATTATAGCGTGATCCGCTACAACGCGAATCCGCTTATAACGCGATGCAAGTGTCGCTCCCAATTTTCGTAATTATGAATACTTTACAACACGATTATTGGTCTCTAATACTTTATTGTACAATGCATACAATGGTACATTATTTCTAACGCGATCCGCTTATAACGCGATGTGATCCTTTGGACCCCAAGCACAGCGTTATAAGAGGGTTGAGCTGTATATATACTTTTTTAAACTGTTCTTGCACTAGCACTGAACTATTAGTAAGCATATTTATTTAAGAGATAATTTAAATACAATTGATTAATTCATGTTTAGGAAATTACTTAAAATAAATAAAAACCCTGAAAAGAACATTTAAAGCACATTTTCTTCCCGTGTGTCTTAACACATTTATTAAAAATAAGCCCCACTGCACAATGCAATGCAATAATTTATTGCATTATTTCACTTTAAAAAAATATACTTTATATAATTTCTAGGATCAACACAGGTTGTAAATGTTTCATCTGATCTAATACATTTGAATGTAGCAAAAACAGTACACATGCAAATTTGATTGAAATGTTTTATTTCACATCTGATCATCTAGTCTCAGTTACTAAAGCGTTGCGTCCAGTATCCTCCAACAAATATAATTTAAGTTAATAGAATATTTACGATAGCATTGATTTGATCTCCCCTTCACGTTAATATGCATAAATAATGCATTACATTTTTTTTTTTAAGTTACTAAGACCTTTGTGACCTTTTGCTAAAGCCACGTGTGGGAATTTGAAATAATTTAGTTGTTTTAAAATTACAGCAGTTACTTGGAATATTACTTAAATAAATACACATTTTCTGCTGCCAGTCTATATTTCCCATTGTAATTATCATTTTGATCTACATGGCGGCTTGAACATGAGACTCAAAGTTTACTTACTTATTCTGTGACAGGGCACCAGATGTTGTAAAACACATTGTGCCACTCAGTCATAATTAAGTCAGGTCTAATATGCATCTGTCAGAAGCTATTGACCTTCACCGGTGATGTTGAAATAAAAGCTTTGATACTCTAGCAGACGTTTAAGGATTTTTGAAGGAAAAATGTCAAAGGTTTGCATGTTCTGGCAGGATATTAGCTCTTGTGTTTCTAATGACAAATGTTTTATGCTTAATCTAAAACAACAAAGAAATGGTGATATTGCAGTTGGGATTTCTAATCCTCAGTATCACTTTACACATGTGAGTCTAGCAAAGAAATAAGGAATGGTAAAACTTCTCTGCAGACTGCAAGGTGACATTGTGTCCAGCTGGAGCAATTCTAGCACATTAGAATGTTGGCCAAGAAAACTGTCCAAGTGTCTTTATAGTCACTTTAACAATAGATACTCATCACTAAAGGAATGTCAAAAAAGCAGTGTTTGCAATGCTATATTGCTTTTCTTTCTTTCTTAAATGAAAGTAGCACATTCATTTCCACCAAATACTGTATATAGTTGGAAATGTGCTAGAAGCTTAATAGGCCAATCTCAGCATCAGGACTGTAAGGTTAATCTTTCTTATCATTATTATCAGAAAACTAAATTGGAGATGCTCCCCATTTACATATAGATTGGGTGCTCAACTCTAGTCATCAAACCCCCATCAGGTCAGGTTTTCAGCACAGGTGGCTCAATCAGTCAAAGACTGAGCCTCTGATTGAGCCAAAACCACAAATGGCGAACAGAATCACCCAGGTCCCAATTGGCACGAACTCATGATGCACAAGTATAATTAACAAGGATGCATATCCATTAAATTCAACCAAAATTCCCACTACCCCAATGAGGGTTTATCAACAATAACAGACAGACAGTCTGTATAAAAACAGAAAATAACAAAACTTTAATGTTGACAGATAGTCACGCCGAAACAAGTGTAAGTATGTACAGGTGAGTTAAAAAAGGAATAAAAATGATCCGCTGAGGGGAGGTGTATCAGGTAGAAAGTTGGTAGTGAAATCAATCGGCTTAGTAGCTTTATTGTAATAATCTTAGCCTCACAACAAATCATTCCATACTGTATATATAAGGTGGTGCGGTAATTAGTAATATAACCCTGCTAAGGTATAAACCCTACAAACTGAATACACGTGGTATATCGCAAGCTGCAGCCGCAGCAGAGGTAAGTATAATAAAGAGTGTGGTGTATAACAACATACATGCTGTATGTGCAGGCAATAGATAGTGGTGCAGTGATAAACACCTATACGCCTAAGAATGCCTCTGTCAGATAATGCCCCAACACTCAACCCCAAAACTGATAATATCAGAAGGCTGCAGCTGCAACACCACAATGTCAGCAGTGTCTGGTATACGACCGTATCTCCAAGCAGAGTGAGGAAATCTCCCGCCACCACTGTCCTGAACACCGTCCAGCTTGCAGGCGCCACAACCATGACGTCACTGCTGGTGCGCTGCGTGGTTTGAACGGAGGGCTCTCGTGCTGTCGTACCCCCCCCCCCCTCCGGTCCCTCTCTCACTCCCGGAGCCCCTCGCACTCTGAAGCCAGGTACAGAGGGAAGGACACACACAGACACACACACTCACACACTCACACACTCACACAGGCACTCATACACACACATGCAAATACACACGGGTGAATCGGAGCGGGGGGGATCGGAGCGGGGGGGGAATCGGAAGGGGGATCGCTGACACTGCAGACACACAGCTCGGCAGGCGAATTAACCCCGTCACTGCTAGGGGGGCCTTCAACCCAATACTTAGGGGCACTTGTGAATGGTTACAACCCCACAGACAGGACAATAGAGGGGCGGAGAGAATCCCATCAGGTGCTGACATTGTGCCGCAGTACATGAGCAGCGCGTACAACGGCGATGCCCCACACTACAGTATGCTACAGGTCCCGTGGCGAAGAGGAGAGAGTTTGTGGGAGGGAGCAGGGGGGGGGGCTCGCTTGGTGCTGCAGAGTTTATCTAAAATCGCTGCTTTCCCCCACACTCTCCTCCCCGCTCCCCGAAGCCTCCCCTCCTCATTGGCTCACAGCCACACCACGTGACGCCGCTTGGGATTACAATTCTCTTGCATCCCCTGGCGGCTGACGCGTCACAGTGTGTAGTGAGCCGTGCAGTGAGGAGGGACTTGGACCAGCTCGGGAGAATAACATCAGATGGTGCGGCCGCCTGCGCCGCTGGACACAGCGGGACCAAAGCCTTAGAAAGGACACAATTTGTATAGGAGAACAGAGAAATCTTACAGTACCGTATGTAAACCAATTAATACAAATTATACCACTTGGATTAATAAAAAAAATAATTTCAATTGCAGAGAGGCAGAGAGGCAGAGAGGCAGAGAGGCAGAGAGGCAGAGAGGCAGAGAGGCAGAGAGGCAGACAGGCAGAGAGGCAGAGAGGCAAAGAGGCAGAGAGGCAGAGAGGCAGAGAGTTTATACTGTGCTCCACTGAGAGTGGAGAGACACCTGTTTATACACCTCTCTCTTTCTCTCTCCTAGTTAACGTCATGTTACTTGGCTTTAGTGAGTATAACATTATGATTAATGGTGATTAAATTAGGTTAACATCATGTTAAAAAAAACTAACAGATTAGAGATTGTGCAGGTTTTAAATGTAAATATTTATAAAGATACACGTGAGGACCTAAGACGTGCACCTTGGGAAAGAGGAGAGTAAGAAGGAATATGATGAAGACTAGAGATGTTCAAATGTTTTTAAATTTGGATCACGATATTTTTAGCAGTTTTCTTCTGAATTTTACATTTATTCAAAAGTTCTCATTGATCAAAATGTTGCACGTTTTGCCAGAACACGGTTGGAAAAAGGTAGTAAATGGCTGTGTATGAAGGGCCATGTGACCTTCTACATTGACTTTTAATGTTTGGCAATTTGTTTTTTTTTGCTTAGCTACCATTATTTCAATATTAAAAAAAAACTAATTTACAAACTTCAGCAAAAAATAATGTGCTCATCTCTAATGAAAACTTTCAAAAATCTCAAAATGATAAAGAAGGTAAAGCATGAAGGCATCTTTCAGACAACAAACACCGGGAAACAGGTAGTTGACTGAGAAAAAAAAATAAGAGTTATTTTTTATTGAAAAAGTAGCAAATGTTTAGAACAGCTTTCCAGTCAAAATAGTATGGCCAAATACACACAATGAGTTAAACAATACGTTTACGATAAGACACAAGGCACATTTACAGATATGGTCAATGTTCTTGCACCTGCTAGCATGTGGTAAGGCACTAAATTGCATCATTTTGCATCTCCTGGCTTCATTGTATTTAATTGCAAATCGCAGGTTAAAACTTGCACCAGTGGGAATGCTTTTTGTGTAATAAAGGGTGCAATAGCATTGGGAACATCTACAAGGGGAAATTAAGTTTAGGAAAAGACTATAACTTCTGGTAAATTATACACACTGTATAAGAAGATTAGTGAAAAAATTTATTGTATCTGTAGAATGGCCAAATTACTTTCATCAGCCATCAACATCGCTGTTCATCTAGTGATCAACATACACTATAAGTGTACGAACCTGGTGACATCTTCCCTCACATAGTGAACAACACACATCTCGTAATCACCTTACACATCAGCTCAAACACTTAGTGACCATCATCCCCCTAGTGACCTTGACACACACCTCTAGTGACAACCAGTTACACTAATTAAACCCTACATACTGTACACTTTAGTGACCAAAACACATTTATAGTGACAACCAGGCATACGTTGGGACTGCTACATTCTCCTAATGACCAAAGTACATTTACACTGACCCCTGCATACCCCAAGTGCCCATATACACAACACACAATTTTTGTGCCACACATAAACACCTAGTGAATCCAGCATACTTCTATTCCCCAAAACACGCTTCTAAATTTACAAGTAGATTTCTGGTCTCTACCTGATATTTCTAAATAAATTATGATCTCCTGCCTATGTACAGTATGTGTGTGACCTTTGATCTCCACAAGGTTGTTTGAGGAGACATGTGGTGCAGGAGATCACTTGTTAAACTTGTGAACTGCACAAGAGAACAAGTCACATATGGAAGACATCCATGGTAGGCAGCAGTGGTAAAGCAGTACAGTACATTACAGTACACTATACCAGACAGACAACAAAATTATGATTAAAATACAAATAATAATATATATATACACAAATACAACTGTATGCTCATCTGCATGTCTTAGGCAGGTCTGCAACCCCACCTTTCACCATTATCACCCAGCATACAGCACTTCCACTGCAGCAAGGGATTCTGGGAAATGACATGCAAATGAGCACTCAGTGCCACTTTTTGCTTCAAAAACCATTTTTAACATGGTTCCCTATAGGCTTAAGCTTGCTGCATGGTTTTTATATATATATATATATATATATATATATATATATATATATATATATAATGATTCAATGTCTATTCTTTTAATGGTTTTACTTAAAGTGCAACAATAAAGTGAAAGAAGCAATAAGAAATAACCCGTGATTAAAGTAATAAGTTAAAAATGAGTGAGTATTGTCATAAGAATGCACAATATTATCTAATCTAGCACTACAATTTCCCTTCTATTCAGATAATGCTGCTGAAGATAATGAACATCCCAAAGTACAGGTGTATGGTAACTAGACTTACTGTCCTTGTGGCTGCGGGGGGAAAATGCAGAGACCACAAAGACACCAAGTCTTGCGCTAAGGAAAGATTAATGCTGTGGGGTTCCATTCTTGTGAGTGGGACCCTGCTGCGCTGATCCTTTGCCATTCTGCAGGGAGAGAAAAACAATACTCATCTTTTGCAAGAGCTGCACAGCTGTGTCTGGTCACTGTCTGCAGCCGCCTCTGTCTGCCATCTAGATTCATGTCCCCTGATCACCAAAGTTGCTATATGGCCATATTTGGTTATCTACATCAAGTGAGCTGAACAGGACAGGTGTACACTGTCCAGCCCCCTTGGTAATGTAGTTAATCAAATATGGCAATATAGCCTCCCCCTCCTAATGTAGAGCTCCATATAAACGCATCTACATCATCCACGGGGAGAAAAATACAGCCGGAATCTCTTACCTTCAATGAGTGGGGTACACTGAACCAAATGGCTGAGGTGGCTATAAACAGGGACCGGAAACTGCAGCACAGAGGTATTGTCTCCATGCAGATGGCTCAAAAGGATTAACACTGTGGGGTCCCATTCAGAAGCCTGGAAACCCCTGCAGGGTTAATCCTTATGGGCAGCTTACTCTCCTCGGGCCACGATAGATAGAGATAGAGATAGAGATTCTACAGTATATCGTAATTTTTGGTATTTATATTTAGAATTTTTATATCTTTTATCACCTGTAGCTGCAGTGCAGCTGAACCGACACAGTGAAAAATCG